>NC_056737.1:318833685-319133685 GCF_019279795.1 Protopterus annectens | reverse complement strand
AAGGAAGACAGTAAGAGTGGAAATCCTTATGAGGTATTTGTTTACCACAAGAAAGACAATTGTTAACTTTTTCAGTAATTTCTGACATCGGCTGAGGCAAGAAAAGGTCCCCAATGGGGTACTTAGCTTTTTTGATGACTTCGGTATCGATGAATACAGGAGCTGACCGACCGGCACTTGCGAACTGCTTCTGCTTCGGGCACCGCGCGGCAAGAAAGACTTAATAAAATGGCGTCGGCTGATGCTTATATACTCCAGCCGCTCTGACGTCGGAGAGAAATGCGACATCAGCCGACGTCGGACCCAGACTTTGAAATCCGGCCGACCGAGGGCTGCCTGAGGCAGGACAACCCACATGTTATGACTGCAGTTGCATTCTTGAAGGACATCTGACAGTGCATCGAGCCTGCCCTGAGAAGGTATTTCCTGCAAGATTCTCTTATGGGGATGTGCAGGTAAGCTTCTTTTAAGTCTACGGTTGCCAGCCAAGCATCCTTGGCTAGCATAGGAAGTATCTGTTGGAGAGTAAGCATTTTGAATTTTGGAACCACCAGAAAGGTGTTGAGAATAGATAAATCCAGGATAGGACACCAGGAGTTTTCTTTTCTGGGAACCAGGAACCGTCCTGAATAAAAGCCTTGGCCCCTTTGTTCTGCTGGGACAGGTTGAATAGCCTTGATGCTGAGGAGAGAAAGTACTTGCTTTTGGGCCTCCACCCACTGGTTTGGGGGGAGGTCTGACCATCCACTTAAGGTTGGGAGTGAGTGTAAGTGGAATCTGTATCCTAGGGAAACAATGTTTAAAACCCATTTGTCTTGGGTAATGTATTCCCAGTTTTCTGCATGCAGGGCGAGTTTTCCTCCTAAAGGTGCAAGTACCTGAGCAAGGCTTGGGGGAGTTAAGGATAAGTCATTGTGCAAGTTTACCATAGGGGTTGGCTTACTACCCCAGTTTTGGACGTGGGAGCACTCCACTGCTTAGATCTGTGCATAACCTGACACGGACGTCTTGGGGGTTTGCTGCCCCTGGATTTGGACTGAGAAGGCCTGGAAGGAACTGGAAAGGACCAGTTCTTTGAAGGCCGATGCCTACTGAATCTAGGTGGCTGTACTTGTAAGAAATCTTTAACAGTTTGCATAGATTTAGCTTTCTCCTCCATCCTTTTGAGAACTTCTGCTTTATTGCCAAATAGGCGCTCTTGGTTTAAGGGTGCTGTGACAACTGGGGAGAGATGGGCAAAGGCTGCCAGCCTAGTCAAACAGAATTTAATATATAATTCTATCAACTGTATAAATAAATGTAAAATACAGGCTTGTATTTTTAAATGTAAGAAAACACTGTGAAATGTGGAACTGCAAAATATGTGACAACATTGCACTCTACTGGCCCAGTGAAGCATGTTGTATCCTTTCATGTTAGAATTCGGCCCGAGGGCGGCTGGATGAAGATTTCATGCCCATTGTTTTAAGGTTAAAGTTTATGACCAGAATTTAGATGTGGAAGGTGCTTTTATTGCTTTAGTTTCTGTTAGCATATACATGTGAAATGTCTTGTATCGTTGTAAGTTTCTGAGGAGGTGTTAGATTGCTAAATAATGCAGTTTGTGGCCTGAGACCTCAGACCAGGTGTTAAGATGATGCAATATGAATACTGGGAAAATGATGTAATTTTGGGAGGGCCTTAGAGACATCTTTGTTTGTAATGTTTAAATACTATTTCTCGTAAGAGACCTAAAGCATTTTGATCTGAACATCTAACTTATCAGCACTCTGCTTATGCTCACATGTAAGTTTTTAGCACTGTGATATTTTGTAGGAATAGTTAAAGCTAGTAAAGATTAATTAGGTATTTTTCTTTTAAACCAGACCTGTCCTACTGTATTATTTTAAGTTTCTGTGTGATCTGTGAACTCTTAGATATCTCTGTGGTGTAGTAGATTTGTCTTGTGTTTTAATTATTTATTATTAAATATTTTTAAAACCTTCTACCTGTGGCTGCTTTGTGCAGAGATAAGCTCTAGAGTACATTGCATATTTATATAGAGTTTATTGTAATAGGCCACTCTGATAAGCCTTAGACTGTATAGTCACATTACCATTGGATATTAATATTGCACAATAATAATTGGGACACCCTTTTAAGGGCCTTTTAGTAGCTGACATTATTAACTGGGTGGAGGCAGTAATTACTACTGTATAGTCTGGGTAAAGGGGCACAGCTGGAGAATCTGTGTCAGCCTTTCCCAGGAGTGTCTGTGAAGTTGTATAAATACTTATCTCAAACTGTGTGAGTGTTGTGTCAGCTACCTGGGCAGGGACATGAAGCACTGGTTGGACAGAGAGGGTTCTGGAGGTTTTAGCTTGCCCAGTTAGGCTGGGACCTGGACCCTATAGCTGAGCCAGTGGGGAGTGTTATTAGGGACCTGGTGAGCAAGGGAGCAACCAGCCCCAGATTGACTGTGATCTTTGTATGCACTTAAGGGAAATTGTACTTTACTGTGTGTATTATCTCTTCTATGAGACGACCACCCTGATGTTAGTGGTGAGGATTGAGGCTCCTTGATTGCTGGGCCAGGGCACGGTCATCACAGGTGCATCCAGTAATTTTGCTTTGACATGATCTGGCAAGTTTTGTTCCTTAAGCCAAGCATGCCTTCTACGAACAGACCCAGTGACAGCAGCCCTACAAGATGCTTCTAAAGCATCAAAACCACACTGCAAAGTATGTTTACCAACTTGGTCAGCAGAATGCATCAACTCTTGTAAATCTTTGTGTTCTGCAAAGTCAGGAATCAACACCATTTTCTGTTTAATTAGCCCCATAATATGCTGCTGATACTTTAACATATGAAACTGGCAATTTAAAGCCCTAATGGCCAGAGTAGCAGAGGTGTATACCTTCTTACCCTATCTGTCTAAAGCCCTAGAATCCCTGTCAGAAGGGGTAGGATTATTGGCAGTAGTAGCCTTAATGCCTTTTGGTCCTTGGGAAATGGTCTCTGGATCCGAAGTAGGATTCTTGAAAAGGAATTTGTGAGAGTCAGGTACTCTATAGTACCTGTCAGGTTTCCTGAGAGCTGGAGGCAAAGTATCCGGGGTAAGGCTAGATTCCAAGAAAACATCATCTACAATCTCAAGAACAGGAGGGACAGCTAGAGGCCTGTGTTGAGGCAGGTGTAAAAATCCCCCGAGTCTCTTTTTGGACTGAGAGTAGTCCTGGCTTTCCCAGTGGAAATGCTCCCTAAGGGTATGCAGGGTTTCACCAAAAGAAAACTCTTCTGGAGGGGAAGCAGAGGGAATGGAATCCTCTGCATCAGAATCCTCACAGGTAGATAAGGGTATGTCCTGGTAGTCAGAAGGAACAGAGATATCAGATTAATGATCAGAAGACTCAGAAGGAAAATCAGTTCTAGGTCTATTTGAAGGGGAAGGCTGGCTTCCCCTAATTAAGGTAATAAGGTATTCAGCCATTCTAATCATTTGTTTTTGAGGCCTGTGGTCCTGTGAATGCGCTTTGGTCATCGGTTTCCTAGGTGTAGTGCGAATTATTGGCCTGAGAAATTCAGTATTTTTGGCTTGAAACGAAGTTGGCAGTTTAATATGAAAATCAGTAGGCCTGAATACACCCTCAGAAGCCTGTGCCTGCACAGTGGCTCCGGACCCATCCAAGGTAGAGACATCCGCAGGTTCCATAGTCAAAGAAGCATCTCACAGCATGGGTCTCAGTAGAGGCCTGCGAATCTGAAGAAGCGGGTATCAGGGGCTGCGAAAGCACTTCACTGAGTACCGGCAGACTGGCGACTAGCTTAACGGGAGCATCGTCGTCAGTTTTGGAACTATGCGGTCTGTCTCTTGTCTTTAATCTTACATTTTTTATGACGATCGGTAGTCGGATGGCTTACCGACGCCACTTCGGAGTACAGAGATCGAGAGCGAAATTATTTGGCTACAAAAATTGCCCGATGACGGACTGTTCGGGTGTTGAACAAGGCACAAAACCGACAGCGAGGGACGTCGTGGTCTGGGCCTAAACAGGTGACGCAGTAAGAATGAAAATCTCTGTGAGGTATTTGCTTTCCACAGGCAAGACAATTATTAACTTTTTCTGACATCGGTTAGAGCAAGAAAAAAAGGATCCCCAACTGGGTACTTATCTTTTAGAAGACTTCAGGTCTGAAACACGAAAACGAAAATTTCAAGACTTGGCCGATCGGCACTTGCGAACTGCTTCTGCTTCGGGCACCGCATGGCAAGAAAGACTGATGTAATGGCATCAGCTGCATGTTTTATACCCATGACGTCATGCAAGAAGCAACATCATCCGAAGCAGAAATCCCAAGACTCTGGTATTCAGGCTGGCAGAGGGCTACCTGCAGGCAGACAACCCAAATGTGATGACTGCAACAGTGAAACACGAAGAACATTGCATATTTAAACATAATGGAAACACTCCCCATTCAAACCAACAACATATTCATGGGCAACTTTAACTACCTCACTACAGTATGTACACCCACTAGAGGTGTTAACATCCTTGGCCTGGTCCTCACAAACATGGCAGAACGATGTACCCCCTCCTCCCCGTGCAATATTCTCACTTGTTAGGTCGAACCATAAAGCTGCCTCCTTCGAAATAAAAAGAAAATCTGAGACACCAGCTAACCCTTGAACTTTTAGGAATTATTCCTACTATAAAGTCACACCATGGCAAAATTTCAAGCCCCCCTCCAAACCCTGAGAACATCACTGCCTATGCAGAATTGTTCACTAAAACTCTGTGCAATCATGTTAAAGACTGCAGAGAGACAGTTGTACCTACCCGGAATAAGCACAGGATAAACTCAAATAAACAAGCAAACCAGACGGAATCCCAAGATCAGTAAGCTGTATAATAAAAGGAAGAAAATCATGGCAAAAATTAGGAAGTACAATGCCCCGCAAGGTAAAAATTCCTTCATCAATCTAAATAAGCAACTCAAGGGGTGATCAAGTGTACCAATGTCAAATTTGAGGTAAAAATAGCTTCCCAGGTCAAGGACAATCACAATGCATTCTTCAGCTACATCCACAACCTCAAAGACAACAAAGTACTGAATTAATTGTAAATGAAGACACCCATACTGAGCCAGATTATATGGCAAATCTCTCTCTCTCTCTTTCCCATTTATACACCATGTAGTACATTAGTTAATGAGCAACTTTCAGCACTCATTTCTGTAGCAGTTCTGGGTTTTACAGGCTCAGGTTGCTAGCCCAAGGCCCAACCCTCCTTGGAGGGTGCACCATACATACTCGCATGCACACACTCACACCTAGGGCCAATTTAGAGTGTCCAATCCACCTACTGCATGTCTTTGGAATGTGGAAGGAAAAGTACAGTTTTGTACCTACCATAAATGTAGATGTTCGAGTGCTCACACTGCTGCAGTCATCACACTTGGGTTATCTTGCCATCAGGCGGTCCCGCAGTCGGCCAGAGTTCCAAAGTCTTGGTCCGGCATTGGTTGCTGTCGCTTCTTCCCTGACGTCAGTGCGCCAGGGGTATATAAGAGGCATCCAACGCCATTTTCTTCAGTTTTTCTTGCCCCAGACGTCAGGTGCCCCCAAGTAGGTAGGCAATACATATTGCTAATAAAACATATAAAAGGAATAAAAGGAATACCTTCAGTTACAAGCAAATACACCACAAAGGTTGTACAGGATAGAAAAGGTATAGAGAAGTTCAGCTAGTTCAGAGGGGATGGAGGGAGGGTAACCTGGACTGCAGCAGGGTGAACACTCGAACATTTAAATTTATGGTTGGTACAAAACTGTACTATGTTCATCGTGTTACACTGCTGCAGTCATCACACTTGGGTTGAATCCCAAAGCTAAGGATGGGTGGTGAACTAAACAGGGTTTGGAGAAGACAGCAGGCCCTGCAGAACTGCAGTGGCAAAGCCAGCTCTGGTTTTAGAGTACAGAGGTAAGTGATAGTGCTTGGTGAAGGTGTGCACTGAACTCCAAGTTGCAGCCTCCAAAATATCCTTGGTTGGTACCCCTATGAGGTAGGCTGTTGATGTTGCTGTAGCCCTGGTGGAATGGGCCCTAATGTTACCAGGTACAGGAATCCCATGGTGTGTGTAGCAGAAACGGGTACAATGTCCTATCCATTTTGAAATGGTCTGTTTTGAGATAGCCTTTCCTTGTGATCCTGCAGCATAGGATACAAAGAGCTGGTCAGATTTTCTGAAAGCCTTAGTTTTATCCAAGTAATAACGTAATTGTCTGTGAATGTCCAAAGAGTGTAGGAGCCTATCCCCTTTGTTCTGGGGGTTTGGATAAAAGGTGGGCAAATGAATGGTTTGGTTTAGGGCCACACTGGATACCACCTTTGGCATAAAGGAGAGGTTAGTTCGTAAAGCGACTCTGTCTTGATGAAAAATGATGAAAGGCTCCACTGCCATTAGGGCCTGTAGGTCTGAGACTCTGCTGAAGTTATTGCTAGCAGCAGGGCAGTTTTCCATGATAGAAACTGTAGATCAGCTGGAAAGGCTGGTTCAAAGGGCGGTAGTGTAAGTTTTTCCAAAACAAAGTTGAGATCCAAAGTTGGTGTTGGTGCTCTCCGGGGCGGTCTTATGTTCTTAGCCCCACTGAGGTACTGTCTTAGTAATGGATGTGAAAATACAGGAGGATCCATGTTGTATTGAGCTGAAATAGCCGAGGCGTGGATCTTAATAGATGAAAAGGAAAGTCCTTTGTGCAACATCTCAGTTAAATATTGTAGAATCTGAGGAATATTTGAGACAAGGGGATTTTGGCCTTTAGCCTGGGCAAAATCTTTTCATTTGTCTGAATAGGCTTTCCTGGTGCTGGGCCTCCTGGCCTCCAGAATGACATCCATCACAGCTTTAGAGAGAAGTGTTGACTGGTTGTTTAGGTAATTTGCCATGCAGCCAGATTTAAAGTCTTGAGCTGGCTGTGTAGAATCTGACTGTTTTGCTGAGTGAGCAGGTGAGGAATTTGAGGTAAAATCCATGGTGGGCCTTGAGCCATGTTCCTTAGTATTGGATACCAGTGTTGGTGTGGCCAGTCTGAAGCAATGAGTATCATTTGTGGCCTCTCTAATCTGGCTTTCAGCAGCACCTTTGTCAGAAGAGGTAGTGGAGGAAAGGCATACACTGTCAATGTTTTCCAACTGAATGAGAGGGCGTCCACTTTCCAAGCTAGTGTGTGGTATGTCCTTGTGCAAAATTTCCGTAGTTGGTAGTTTTGGGGGAAGCAAACAGATCTATGTCTGGGCTCCCCCATTTTTGAGTTATCATTGCGAATACTTGTGGATCTAGTTTCCACTCGTGAGGATCTATGATGTTTCTGCTTAGATCGTCTGCCAATGTGTTTTTCTTTCCTGGCAGGAATTGTGCTTGTAGTTGAACTTGGTAGGTCAGTGCTGTGTTCCACAAGGTCATTGCTTGCCTGCATAGGGGGTAGGAATGTGTGCCCCCTTGCTTGTTTATGTACCACATCACTGTGGCGTTGTCCATCTTTATTAGGAGTTGTCCTGGATGTAGGAGGCCCTTGAAAGCTGTTAGGGTATTCTGTACAGCTAGCATATCTTTTTGATTGATATGTAGATGCCTTTGATCTGCAGACCATTTGCCCTGAATACACTGTCCTGCCATGTGTGCTCCCCAGGCATAATCCGATGCATCTGTTGTTATAGTCTGCCTGGCTGTGGGTAAGGAAAAAGGCTAACCCTTGTTGAGGTGACATGCCTGAGCCCATCATAGAAACTCCTGTTGAAGGCAGGGAATGAGTGGTATTATTGTTTCCAAGCTGTGGCTGTGTTGAGTCTATACGCTTTTCAGGTACCATTGTAATTTCCTCATATGTAGTTTTGCAAATGGTATTAGTAGTATGAAAGATGTCATGAATCCCAAGGCCTGCAGAATTTTTCTTGCAGGTTGTCGGGTCTTTGTTGCCATCATTTTGAAGTATTGAGTCAGTTATCCTTACTTGTCTGGCATGAGATAAGCCATCTGGGCCGTTGTGTTTAAGCTGGCACCCAGAAATATTATGTCTTGTGAGGGCACTAGTTTTGACTTCTTTTCATTTACTGTGAACCCTATGCAACTTAATAGGTTTTTGACAAACTCCAGATGCTTTAAAAGAATGTCCTTGCTTTCTGCTTGAGTAAGGCAGTCATCCAGGTATGGATATATTTGAGTTCCTCATTGTCTGCAGTATGCAATTACTGGTGCAAGGCATTTTGTGAAGACCCTGGGTGCAGCAGATAAGCCAAAGGGCAGTGCAGAGAATTGGTAATGGGTTGAACCTGCTATGAATCGGAGGTATCTTCTGCAATTTTGTCTGATAGGGACATGCAGGTATGCCTCCTTGAGGTCCAACGTTACTAGCCAAGCATTCTTGCCCAGCATGGGAAGAAGTTGCTGTAGTGTTAGCATCTTGAATTTGGGTATTTCCAGATATGTGTTTAGAATTGAGAGGTCCAGAATGGGTCTCTAGGCTTTGTCCTTTCGGGGAACTAGAAAGAGTCTTGAGTAAAATCCTTGTCCTTGCTCCTGTGTAGGAACCTGTTGAATGGCTCTCATGTCCATGAGAGCTGAAATTTGTTTTTGAGCCTCTGCCCATTGATTTGGTGTCAGGTTTGTCATTCCTTTTATCCTTGGTAAAGTGTGAAAGTGGAATCTGTATCCTTGAGATACAATATTTAGGACCCATTTGTCTTTTGTGATGATATGCCAGTTGTCTGCAAAATGTGCTAGTTTTCCTCCCAAGGGAGCTGCCAAGAGGGACTTGCTTGGCAGTCTGAGGGGTAAGTCATTGTGTTTGTCTTCTGATAGTTTGAGACCTGTTTTCTCCTCCTTTTTGGGTTGTGGCACCCCATTGTCGAGGCTGGTAAGAGCCTTGAGACTGACCTCTGCCCCTTGGACGTCTGTATTTGCCCCTCTGTGGTCTGGCAGAAGCTGGAAAGGACCGGTTTTTGGTTGGCCAATTTCTGCTGAAACGAGGGGGTTGAACCTGTGAAAAATCCTTGACCGTCTGCATGGATTTTGCCTTATCCTCCATTTTCTTTAAAACCTCTTCTGCTTTTACACCAAATAAATCATCCTGCTGTAAAGGTGCATCCAATAACTTTGCTTTAACTCATTCACTCCAGAGCAGCTCAGGAAAAGCTGCTTTCTTAATTCCACCATAGGAACAACAGTACAGCCTGAGCTCATTTTCAGAAAATCCATTTGTAATACCATACAGAAAACAAATGTTCATAACTCTTTAACTATAAGAGCTAGACTACAAATGTAAACGCGAAAGTTGTTCAGCAGACCCTGACCTTTCCAACAGTGTAAATGTTGATAGTGTATATCAAAGTTATTATTAAATATTTGGCAAGGAATGCTGATATTGTGCATATTTTTTACCTTTTTGGAAAAACAAAGCATAATATCTTGGTCAATGTACCAGGCAGACCCATACAATTTGAATGTAATTTGTTAGTATGAATGTCAGCTTTAAAATGATACCTTAACCATTAGTGTGTGATGTTCCTTTCTTGAGATATTCACAGAAGTATGATTAATATATTATTTTTCATAATTGATAAATAAACAAAGCATAATATCTCATCACCTGTAACAGACAGAGCCTACATATCAGTGTAGAAGTTGTGCATTTGAATGTCAGCTTCAAAATGATGCATCATTTGTGTGATCACCATGCTCCCTTGCAAAAATATGGGCATAATAATGAAAAGTATTGTAAATGTACAATTTTCATAACCGTACAAGACTAAACAAACTGTGATATCTGTACGTGTGTAGAGTGCACAGACACAGTTCTTTTACCACGTTGTAAGGAGTAATACTGTCTTCAAAATGAGGTATTACTTGGCACACTGACATGCTCCCTTGCAAAGTTATTTACAAAAATATGAAAAAAAATATAATTTCCATAACCTAATTCCAAACAAACTTTGATATCTGCACATGTGTCCAACATACAGGCATAATTCTTTTACCATGTTGGAACCAGCAATAGTGTCTTCAAAATGAGATATTACTTGGCACATTCAGATGCTCCTTTGCAAAGTTATCTAACAAAATATGAAAAAAAATCATAATTTCCATAACCTAATTCCAAACAAACTTTGATATCTGCACGTGTCCAACATACAGGCACAATTCTTTTACCATGTTGGAACCAGCAATACTGTCTTCAGGATGAGGTATTACTTGGCACATTCAGATGCTCCCTTATAAAGTTATTTACAAAAATATGAAAAAAAAAATCATAATTTTCATAACCCATGTCTGAAACAAACTTTGATATCTGCATATGAGTACAACATACATACACCATTCTTTTACCATGTTAGAACTATCAGTACTGTTTTCAAACTGAGGTATTACTTAGCACATTTAGATGCTCCCTTGCAAAGTTATTTACCAAAATATGAAAAAAAAATCATAATTTCCATAACCTGAGTCCTAAACAAACTTTGATATCTGCAAGTGTCCAACATACAGGCACAATTCTTGTACCATGTTGGAACCAGCAATACTGTCTTCAAAATGAGGTATTACTTGGAGCATTCAGATGCTCCCTTGCAAAGTTATTTACCAAAATATGAAAGAAATCATAATTTCCATAACCTATGTCCGAAATAAACTTTGATATCTGCATATATGTGCAACATACAGGCACAATTCTTTTACCATGTTGGAACTATCAATACTATCTTCAAAATGAGGTATTACTTGGCACACTGACAAGCTCGCTTGCAAAATTATTTACCAAATTATGAAAAAAATCATAATTTCCATAACCTAAATCCTAACAAAACTGATATATGTACATGTGTACAGCATTCAGAAGCAGTTGTTTTACCATGTAGACACATATGATTGTAATTATACACATACTCGGTGTAGCCAACATACTGCTGAATGGGTACATGTAAAGAGAAAAAGCAAGGTAAGGACCGCCACTCCACTAATGAACCCAGAACAGGCATGGGACAGTGGCAGGCAAGGCCATCTCATCTGTCCGATAGCTGTGCTGGCTACCCACTCAGATAGCCGATAACACTGCAGTCTCACAACCTCCTTCAGTGTCAACAGTCTGCCTTACCTATGCCTTTTCTCTTTACATGTGTCCATTCAGCAATGGACCTAAGGGATCAATTTCTGTATTGATAAGCCCTTCCTGTCATCTAAACTCTACACATGCCTGATAAAAGCAGACTAAAAAATGAAGTATTGCAAGATGGTCACTGACATATTAGATTGTACGTGGTAGCACTCTCCTAAAACAGTTGTTCTTTCTCAGCATCCTCACCAACTCCTTACCACAGTTATTTGCCAAACTCAGATAAATATATTTTCCACAACACATTTCATAATAGAGTTTTACTTACTATACTGGCCCTACTTGGTCATGGGTGTTTTCCATTATTCTCACAAGCTGCATGTTACCAATCCTGCATAGCTCTCCTCACACAATGCCCTCCTCAATTAGGTGAACGCCATCCCTTCTGAACAGGTGAAAGTCTTCTGCGGTGATGCTGTCATGGCAGATTGTAGATCCATCGACCCTGTGCATCAAGCCATGCATGAACCCATTCTGTAAACGTCTGGCCTTGTGAGCTGCTCATTGACTGTTTGCCGTTTTCCATATCTGGCCACATACCCACACTCTCACTTATCATTCTTGTGGTCGTGAAGCCATGCCAGTGGCAGAAGGTGGACAAACCTGCACAGGAAAGAAATTGCAAACAGATTACTACTGATGATTGACAGATGTATTGGAAGGCTACATATATATGTATATCATATGCATTACCTTGTTAGCCCATCAAAATCTTCCATCCTAGCCACAGGGGTAGCATTCTTTGCATTAGCATATTCTAATACATGTTAGTGTGGAGTGCAGAGACATTCATTATCATTCAGTATAAATACTGTATCATTATAATTCAGTCAAAATAGTATAACACTTGGATGTTACTGAGCCCTTCCTCCTACCACCTAATTTCCACCCATGACTGACAAAGCGTGGAAACATGCCCAACTACTGAGTATAAGCGGAAGTACAGTAATGCAAGCAGAAATGTCAAACTTATCTGGTTCATTCATGTAAGAATTAGTCACAAAAGTAATAATTCCAGTTATTGTATCTGACCATCACTCCGGTTACAATAAGACTCATCAGTTTTCCTCAGTGCACTATGTGCATATTGTTAACAGAAAATAAATTATTCTTGAAAGCTGGATACATAAACAAAAAATTATAATAACCATCACTGAAACCCGAGCTATAGATAACCTATACTTGTTACACCGTATCTCTATTACGATCTTCAGCAGTCTGACCATGTATGCACAAGCACTTCCCTGGTACACAAATTAATTTTTTCCCCTACCAACATCTTCATTACTACATGTTATACACATGTCCCTAAATGAAACATTCATTCAAATGACCCCTTCAGGAAAATGTTGAGATACGCACAATCACCAAAATTGTATATATATATATATATATATATATATATATATATATATATATGCGTGTGACCAATGTATATCTGTGCAAGTACATTATGTACATACATATATATCCATATACACACATATGCACAAATATATATATATATATATATATATATATATATATATATATATAAATATATATATGTGTGTGTGTCTGTAGCAAAAAAAAAAATCAGGGGTTTAGGAGGGTAAGCAGTTGATTAAGAATGAGGGGGGGGGGGTTGCCACTAGATGTGAGGAAGCTGAAGTTGTACTGGTTTTTAGTTATGAAGGCATGGCTGGCAGCCCAGTAAATGTAGGAATGGCCACATACCCACACTCTCACTTGTAATTCTCCTGCTCGTGAAGCCATGTCAGTGTCAGAAGGTGGACGAACCTGCACAGGAAAGAAAATGCAGATTACTACTGATGTTTGACAGATGTATTGGAAGACTACATATATATGCATATCATATGCATTACCTGGTTAGCCCATCCAAATCTGCAGTTCTTTTTCCATCTTTCTTGTAAGTACTAACACTGTCTTCAAAATGTGATATCTGTACATGTGTAGAACATACAGATAGTTCACTTACCATCTTCAAATGAGGTTTTACTCAGCATGTTGACAAGTTACCTAGCAAATTAGAAAAATATCTGGCACTAGAAGGCATCGGGAGTGTCCCACACCTGTGCTTGAAATGTGATAATGACTTTTAGAAATGTAAATAACAGTGGCAGCTGCTAATGGGTTTACCTGACAAGTGATAATGACTCACTGTTACACTGTACCTGCGCATATTGTAAAATGATAATGTGATAATGACTTGCATTTCATTATTGCAAGGTTCTGCATGCTCATATAAAGTTGATAATTGCTGCACATGACTTTTTGAGCAAACATTCATCACATTCCTGGTTCAGGTGTAATGGAAGAGTGAGTCATTATCTGTCAGGAAAAGACCAGAGTAATTCAGTAAAAGTTGTATAACTGATATAGATCTGAGCCCTTCCTCTCACCTAAATTCTACACATGACTGACAAAGGCAGAATATTGTTCAAAATCAGTGTAAAATCAATGTAAAATCAGTAAAAACATATATCTCAGTAAGGCTTTCCTCTCACTCACACATCCGAGTTCATATCCCTCCATTAGACAGTAGATGAGAGTACAACAGTGAAGCAGAGCAGAGAACAGCAACAGTAATCCCCTTGCAAAAAAGAAGCCCATCTGCCAACCCTGGGAGCTATAGACCCATAAGTCTAACCATCCTTAGCTGCAAGGCCATGGAAAGAATCATCATGGACCTTCTCAACTAAACCAGTTACCAGTGGCATAACACAACGATCTCTGCTGGGCCCTGTACTGTTTGGAATCTATTTTCAGAAGTCCAGGTAAATATAGACATTGTGTGGCTTGCTGAGTGTGTGATTGTAAAAGAATGTTGGTTATAGTGCTATTAGAATGCATTCTGCTCATGATGTCTGGCAATGCAGAGCCATCAGTCTTTCCACTGGAACTAATAAACAGTCATTGTGCTGGTATTTTGGTAACAATTGTCCTAATCAATGGCTTGCCCTGCTTCCTGTCTCACTCTCTGGTCAAGTGTGTGTGTGTGTGTGTGTGTGTGTGTGTGTGTGTGTGTGTGTGTGTGTGTGTGTGTGTGTGTGTGTGTGTGTGTGTGTGTGTGTGTGTGTGTGTGTGTGTGTGTGTGTGTGTGTGTGTGTGTGTGCGTGTGCGTGTGTGTGTGTGTGATATCTCTACATCCTATCTATACATATCTGTGACCTATAACCCGTACAATTCAACTGAAAAACAATTGAGCTTAGAGGGTACTGAAAATATTGTAATTTGTAGGGACTTCCTCTTGGCCAAGGGGGATAATAATGCAATTTTTTGTGTTTAGCTTTAGTCCATTGCTTTGGCACCAGTCATTTGTCTGTGTTAGGCCCTTTTGTAATATGTTAATATCATTTGGGGACTCAATGATTGTGCCCAGTTTGCAGTCATCAGCAAACCTGGTTAGTCAAAAGCCATCTACTTTCATACTATAACTGTAAATTAAAAATATCCTGTAAATTCTCATATGTTTTAATACATATGCAAACAAACAAAATAATCAGTCAATAAATGTATACACAAAATAGTTCATTAGATAAGTTTAAATTGTTCATAACTTTACAGTTCAGTGTATTATATTTAAAAATCAGGCATGCTTAAAATTTTAAAAGGACATTTGTTGTTACACATAACAATAACTCAGAATATGTGACCTTAGCACTTATTCACAGACAGTGACCAGCACCCCCTTCTTCTGAAGAATGCCATGACAAATATGTACTGTCTTTGCCTGACTCATTGTCCAAAGAATTTGCCCCCAGATTATCTTTATCAAAGCAAATAACATATAATAGGGGAGTGTAGAGATCATACAGCACTATCCTTGAGATGCTAGCTATCTACATTCTATTCCTTAGTGAGGTCACCAGATAAATGCATAAATGTACCTTTTTGTCTGTCATCTGTAAGAGCTCTTGTTCTCTCTTTTCGGATCTTTCAGACCATTTTGCCATGGCTATCAGAATTATTGTCATTCTACATCCTCCCATCAGTGTAGTGCCCCTTGAACCCAACAAAAGAATCACAGAGCTTTGCTGGCTGTGCGTCCATTCCTGAGATACAGGGTTCTTTGCTTTATAGAATGATAGTACCAGCTTAATTATGCAACTTAATTTTGATAATGCCAGTTTTTACTACATCCGCAAGTTATCACTCATTTATTTTGTAAAAAGCTACTGATCCTTTCAAACAGCAAAAACATACATAAGTAGACCTAAGGCTCTTACTCCTCTGTCCTTTTAAATTGTGCAGGCAGAAATACTTAAAATCAATGGTGAATTTCTGAAACATGAAATGCAAAACTGCATATAATTTTAACTGCGAGGAGTGCAACAGCTGTCGTGAAACCATACATGTTATTTAGTAAGAACAGGAAACAATATTTCACAAGAAACCACAAAAGCATTTAAAACAAATTTTGGCTAAACATGCAGATGGCAGTCAGTGGCATGTCTGAGCACGGTTAACTCTCGTACAACGAAAAAATAGTTACCGGGTAAATACGCACGGTAAAACCAAGGCTCTACGATTATTCTGCCTAGTCTATGCATGAACTACTACACCTGCCTATTACTTTTGGCATTTTGTATGATAAATATTGTAAATATCTACTACTCTAACTCTCCCAATGTTTACATGTAAGAGACACTGTATCCACATGGTACTGTCCAAATGTTCCGGTGAAGGCAAATGTGAGATTACTTTCTGTAAAAGGGCAGTTCACTGTACTATGTTGTAATTTTAATGCCGTCACCTGTTTGATTTATATCCCTCGTAAAATGGATGATTTCTCTGGTGTCCATTTCAATTGCTGTGCTTAAGAATTCTCGTACAACAAAAAAATAGTTACCGGGTAAATACGCATGGTAAAACCAAGGCTCTACGATTATTCTGCCGAGTCTATGCATGAACTACTACACCTGCCTACTACTTTTGGCATTTTGTATGATAAATATTGTAAATATCTACTACTCTAACTCCCCCAATGTTTACATGTAAGAGACACTGTATCCACATGGTACTGTCCAAATGTTCCGGTGAAGGCAAATGTGAGATTACTTTCTGTAAAAGGGCAGTTCACTGTACTATGTTGTAATTTTAATGCCATCACCTGTTTGATTTATATCCCTCGTAAAATGGATGTTTTCTCTGGTGTCCATTTCAATTGCTGTGCTTCTCGACAAGCCAAAATTTACTGTGGGTTAGGGTGGGTGTAGGTTACTGGTAACAGTACACAGCACTCAGCCGCATAAAAGAAAGTATATCCCCTAACATGTTGAGCTAATCTTCCTTGTCCAGGTGCTGACACAGAACAAAATAGAAAGAAATATATTGGAACTGCAATACAAAGTGGAAATCGTGGAATGTATTTGGGGGAGGAGCCTGCACCACAGCAAAATGGTTCACAGCCCGAAGATCGATAGCACATAAACTAAGGGATTTTGCTGCTCCTTTTTATTGTCCATGGTAGTTTATGCTGAAAACTAAAAAAACAGGCTAGTACACTTAACCAGTGAACAAATAGAAATAAAATAAACACACATGAGCTAACTAAATGAAACTAAATTAGGACAATGGAAAGTTACAACTGGGGGTGGAGGAGTTATGCAAGCGGTGGCTTGAATTATAAGAATCCAATTGGCTGCCACCGCTTGATTGAGGAAATGAAGACAGAGCTGGCTTTGCTGGAATCACGAAAAAAAGATGGAACATTCAAAGCCGATTTTGTCAAAAAAGTCCAATAGGACCATCAGGTAACTCCACTATAAATCTTAAGTTGTGAAGGTAACTAACAATGTTCAGTTACTTTTTCATCTTATTTTTCACCTATTGCTTGCATTTACAGGCTGTAAACTGAGTTGCGCTGTAGGAAGGCACTCAGGGTTATTATGATGGATTTCCTATCGTCTCATAGCGCGCTCGGAATTAAGCACAGGGGCACCATGGGACGTTACTCGGGGTTAATGAGTTAACATGAACAGGTAAAGTTTGTTCTTTTAACCAAGCATGCCTATGTATGACAGACCCTGTCACTGCTGCTCTACAAGAAGCTTCCAGTGAATCAAATCCACATTGCAAAGTATGTTTTCCTACTTGTTCAGCTGCATGCAACAAATCTTGCATTTCCTTGTAATCAGGCTGTTCTGTATGTGTGATCATGTTTTGTTTTAATTGAGACATCAAATATTGTTGATATTTCAGCATGTGAAACTGGCAATTTAAGACCCTCATAGATAGAGTAGCTGAGGTATATACTTTCTTTCCCCATCTGTCTAGTGCTCTAGAATCCCTTTCAGAGGGTACAGGATTTTTAGCAATAGAGGCCTTAACCCCTTTGGGACCCTGGGAAATGGTTTCTGGGTCAGCAACAGGGCTTTTATATAAGAATTTGTGTGAGTCAGGGACTCTGTAGTATCTGTCTGGTTTGGCCAGTGCAGGAGGTAGTGAATCTGGGTTAAGGCTAGATTCTGAATAAACATTATCCACAATGTCTAACACAGGTGGAATAGCAAGTGGTCTGTGCTGGGGTAGTGAAAGGAACTCTCTGAGCCTTTTCTTAGAAACAGAGTAATCCTGGCCTTCCCAGTGGAAATGTTCCCTCATGGTATGTAAAGTTTCCCCAAAACAGTAGTCTTCTGAGGGAGATGCTGAAGGGATAGACTCTTCAGCATCAGAGTCTTCATAAGGGGGAAAAGAGTATTCCTGTTCCTCAGAAGAATCTGAGGAAACTGAAACCTGGTCAGAGGAAGTGTAGTCCTTCTCCTCCTGTCTTAGCCTTTTATCAGGAGGGGGGTGGGAACCCCTGATTAGGGTAATTAAGTCTTCAGCCATTTTAAGCATCTGTTTCTTAGGCATGGGGCCTTGTACTGGAGACTGCTGTACAGTCTTCTTTGCTTTTAAAGGGGTTTTCAGCTTTGCATGGGATTTAATAGTGAGTGTAGTCGGTCTGAAGACACCTTCTGCAACTGAAGGCGTTTCAACTGCACCGGAATCTCCTTCAGCCATGGAGTCGGAAGGGCCTAAAGATAAAGGTTGTGGAGGCCTAGCAATCTCCGCTTGGGAACCGGATGTCGCCTGGGGTTCTAAATCAGTGGTCGTCAGGGGCTGTATAGGCACCTCACTGAAAACCGGAGAACCGGCGACTGGCCTAGCAGAGGCCTCGGAGTCTGGTTTGGGTCTCGGCTGCCTGTCCTTATCTTTGCGTTTTTTATGCATTCCGGTCATCGGTTGCTCCAACGGCATGGTATAATTAAATTTCCTACCAAAATAATGTCGGGCGAAATCAAACCGATGTTTAATAGTTCATTTGTTAAACCTAGCACAAAACCGACAACCTGTGACATCGTGGTCTGGGCCTAGGCAAGGAATACAATAAGAATGAAAGTCCTTATGAGGTATTTGCTTCCCACAAGAAATGCAATTGTTAACTTTTTCTGACATTGGACTGTGGCAAGAAAAGGTTCCCCAATGGGGTACTTAGCTTTATTGAAGACTTCGGTCTGAAATTCGATTTGAAAATCTCAGGAGTCGGCCGACCGGCACTTGCGAACTGCTTCTGCTTCGGGCACCGCACGGCAAGAAAGACTGAAGAAAATGGCGTTGGATGCCTCTTATATACCCCTGGAGCACTGACGTCAGGGAAGAAGCGACAGCAACCGACACCGGACCAAGACTTTGGAACTCTGGCCAACTGCGGGACCGCCTGACGGCAGGATAACCCAAGTGTGATGACTGCAGCAGTGTAACACGATGAACATCCACAGCACCCAGAGGAAACCCATATGAATGAAAGGAGTATATGCAGACTCCACACAGAAGGCACTCCAGCCGAGAATCAAACCAGACAACCTTTTGCTGTGAAGCAACAACACTAATTGCTACACCACTGTGTCTCCATATAGCAAATCTACTGGCTGACAAATTTATCTCCAGTTTTATCCCCCTTCCCTCCAAAGACATCCTTCAGGAAATGCCCTCAACCACCACTTCCCCAGCTATCACTAGGGAACTGGTTCTTATTGCACTCTCCAAGACCAACAACACTGCATTGATAAGCCCCAATAATATCCCAGGATGCCTCCTTAATAGCAGGAAACACAACCTATCAGGACCACTACAATACTATTTAACCATAGTCTTCAGACAGGCTTTGTGCCAAGTAATTGAACGACTGCAACTATCATCCCTCTACACAAAAGCAGGTCATCTAAGTATCCAGGTAACTACAGACCCATATCACTGACTAGTCTCATATACAAAACCATGGAAAGAACTATCATGGAAACTATAAATAATGACATAGGAAACCTTCGGACACTGGAGCCAACCAACCTTGGTTTTGTAAAGGACAGGTCATGCCTACCCAACCTGGTAAACTTCAAGGTCACCAAAGCAACAGAAGAGTGCAAATGGTGCATACTGCATATGTTGACCTGGCCAATGCATTTGACACAGGACCTCACCTAATGCACTGTAGACAAATTCACAGAATTAGGTATAAACCCCTATGTCACCACTGGATAGACATCTGGCTCACAGACAGGACCGTTACTAGCACAGTCCCTCAAGGCTCAATGTTTGGGACATTAATTTTTTAGCATCTACTTCTCTGTAGTCAAAGCCAACATCAAGGGCTTCTGGCTGACCAGGTTTGCAGACAACTGCAAACTAGGTGCAGTCACAGAATCACCCAATGACAGAAATATCCTCCAAGAAGGCCTGACACAGAGTAATAACCGTTACCAGAGTCACGGTCAAAACTCAGTGCCAAGAAATGCATAATAGTATCCTTTGGGAAGACACTTACCCCTGGAAAATTGACAGTACACTCCTAAGAGCACACCTGGTGGTCACAGAATTGGGAACACATAAAGACAGTAACCTAGTCTTTGACCATCATGTGTCTACAGTACTAAGGAAACCATTCTATTTTGGGCAATTTATAAGCAAGGGTATGGCATATAGGTCCAAAGGTATTACTGTTCTGCTGTACTATGCCCCTATCACACCAATAATTGAGCACAGCACCTCTTCTGGTATGTACTTGACCAGTCATATGCAACCACTGGAATGTCCACAGAGATTCCTCAGAAAAAAAAAAATACGTGGCCTAAACAACGTGTCTTGTGTAGACTATCTCAAATGCCTATCCCTGGCCTTCTGTAGATTACTGACAAGTGACTTATGCCTGGATTACAAAGCATACTGCAATCCTGCTCTGATAGACCTGTTGCACCTCTGTAAAGCAAACAGCATCAGAATAACCCAAACTAGGGACCTAAACCAAGTCGGAACATAAACAGGACATGATAGAGGGACAAGTATGTGTCTCAGAGACTATCCCTTCTCTGGAACTGGACTCCATTTCATGTGAAGCAGAGTTCTTCCCTAACCCAATTCAATCGTAACTCAGACCAGTGGATTGTGAATCTGAAAATTATCCTTGGTGTGGCACCTATGTCTCTAGTAGAAAAGGCAGCCTATAAATGCTTAACCACCCATGTCCAAGACTAAATATACCCTTTCAAGCAACCCTAAGGAATTAAAACATGTCAGATATTTTTGGGAAGCATGGCTAGGCTTAAAAAGGCCCCCTGTGGTCATTAGTCTAGTAATTACCCATTAACCAACGGGGCCTCTTCTCTATGTACAGTAAAAAATATTAGTCCCTCTGTGCCAACAGAATCAACAAAATCTGTGGCATCAACTATAAAACATACTACTGTAAGAAACACTGGGATCTAGGCAATTTGGTAGTGGGAATCCCGGACAACATGCGTTCTTCGACAGGCTGCCCTAGAGAGGACAGAAGAGAAAAACGATATTGGATAGTTATAATCACCACTAAGCCAAATGTAATGGAGAAGGGTAATGGTGAAGGACAAATGGATGCCAGGATGCATAGCCACAGAACTGAATTAGAGAGATGTTGAGGACTTCTTCCCAGTGAAGACAGCATCAGTAAGGTCAAATCTGTAATACATTGCCCAGTTCAGGCTGCCATACAGAGAAAATTAGGGTACAGTAGTAAAAATATGCAAAAGAAATTACCAAAATGGTGATGGAATTAGATAATATGGGGCATAAGAAAAGATTTACACATCTTGGCATACATTAAATAGAAGCCTGTAAAGAAAGACGGAGAACATGATCTGTGTAGACCACCTCATTAGGAAACAAAGAGCAGTGATACAGTTGAAAAGCTAGGTCAGAGAAAACCAGATGGGGATATGACTGACAGATACAAATGGGGACAATTTAGAAAGTTACTGAGTTTACTGGAATTGGAATGCCCACAGAGGTTCCTCACTAAAAGAACATGTAAACCACCTCAAAGCCCTATTCCTGTATTCTGTTTCCTACAGGCTGTTGACAGATCTATGCCTGACACACAAGGTACTGTCGGACACCACACCACCTACAAAAACAAAACAAACAGCACCAGAATTACCCATTCTAAAGATTAAACCTTGCCTGTGATACAAACAGGACTTGCTGGAGATACAGGTTATGTATGACTACCTCTTCTCTGGAACAAGCTCCCCATCCATGTGAAGCAGAGTTCCTCCATAATCCAATTCAAGCGTAATTTAGACAAATGGATGAGGAACAGGAAATTCATCCCTGTTTGGCAGCTACATCTCTAATGGACACAGGTCCAGGTAAATGTTTCATCTCCCAGACCCCTGCTTGCAAATGTTTCGTTTCCTAAGTCTCTGCTTACATTTACCAAGGGTACCAGAACTTTTCAGAAATTTGGGGTGTATGGCTAGGCTTAAAAAGGCCCCAGTGGTCATTAGCATAGTACAAACTTGTTAATCTGCTGGAGTTCAATATGTCCACATGCTATGCACTATAACAATACTCTCAGTAGACTGTTCCACAAAGCTGCAGCTTTTGTACAGGTCCAATTCTCAGTGGTGTGATTTGCAGCAGAGTTCTTGCTATTTAAGTACAAAGGACACAATATGATTGGTGCTTAAGTGTACTTCGTGCTGCTAGCACTTACAGATGCTATAGTATCAAACTGGGTTGCTACTCCTCATCACTTTTGTTTAGTACATACTTTTTAGTTACAATTGATGCTAAGCAGTGTGACTGAGTGTTCTGTGATTCAGTTTGAAGGAAAGCATAAGTTAAATACAGTACACCATATTACGTCTAAAAGTCCTGGCTTGCTGCCAAGCCAGAGCGATCCTTAGTTGTTTTAACTGCTGTACCATGAGAAATATTATAGCAATGTAGATATGTAAATGTCTGTGTTGCGATATTTAAGTACTGTTATATACAATTGCTGTGATAGTTTACTACTGCTACATCTGTGATAGAACTGTCTCTTTAAATTCATGGGCTACTTAAACTATCCGACATAACACTAAGTAAAGTGTGTGTTTTTTTTTTTTTTTATGTCAAGGGCTTCATATGCAAAGGCAGAACAGTTGCCTGAGCCTCTTTTACTAAATACTTTGTATCTGGGTAAATAGTAAAAGTGCTTCTAACTCTTCCAATACCCTTCCTGCCTGGGTGATAATTTATTATTTCAGTTACTTTTTACAGCACTTCTCTCTCATTCCCTTTCAGAAACCTTAATGTAATCATTATTTTTGTCTCCATCTTTTCATTTAGTGACCACTGTCCCTGCGAACAGGTTCTCTCTCAGTCCCCGACTTGCTGATTCCTTGCCCACTGACCGCATCTGCAGTGAAGAAACCAGCCACAAGGACTCAAGGGCTTTAAAAAGAAAATAAGTTACTGTAGGTGTCTAGCTATGTTTCCCTCTTAGCCTGCTACTGTAGAAAGTACCTAGTCTGAAGCAGAAATAACTGGCTCTACCCACGGCTAGGGACAGCAACTGCTCCCCACCCCAATCAGCTGTAAATACATTCTCCAGTTAAACTTTTTATTTTTAGTTATCAGTAAACCAAGATAAAGCTCTAGGCGAAAAAAAAGGTAACCCAGTAGATTCACTGGAATTGCCCACTTATAAAATAGAGGCAAAAAAGTACTTAAACTGCCACTTTTTGTCTGCTTCAAACTAGGTATCTACCCAGAAAGGACACAGCTGAAATCAGGTCTATAGATTGTTTTTCCCTACTAGATTCTAATAACTCCTAACAATTTGGCTATTTAGACACTTACCCTGCAACCCAGCCACTGGGGATGCACAAGCCAGTGCATTTCTTTGTGTCGGTCCCATGCCTGGATAAATGAGGAGGGTAGCATCAGGAAGGGCGTCCGTTGTAAAATTTTGCCAAATCATACATGCAGACAACAGTACAGAAATACATAGCGGATCAGTCGAGGCCCGGGTTAACAACGACCGCCACCAGCACTGTTGGCCAACAGGGTGCTGGCGGAAATTGGGCTACTGTTGACTGAAGGAGGAGAAGAGGGGGAAGGCATGCCTGAAGGCAGGTAAAGGCTAGGACTGTGATAGTGAGGGTCAGAACTTTGAATGTTGGCAGTATGACTGGTATAGGGAGAGAGCTAGCTGATATGATGGACCGAAGGAAGGTTGGTATATTGTGTGTGCAAGAGACCAGATGGAAGGGGAGCAAGGCTAGGTGTATCAGAGGCGGTTTCAAATTGTTTTATCATGGTGTGGATGGAAGGAGAAATGGCGTAGGCATTATCCTGAAGGAACAGTATGCTAAGAGTGTTTTGGAGGTGAAAAGAGTGTCGGATAGAGTGATGTTTATGAAGCTGGAAATTGATGGTGTAGTGATGAATGTTGTTAGTGCATATGCTCCACAAGTTGGGTGTGCGATGGATGAGAAAGAAAAATTTTGGAGTGAGTTGGATGAAGTGGTGATGACTGTACCTAAAGGTGAGAGACTGGTGATTGGGGCAGAATTCAATGGGCATGTTGGTGAAGGGAACAGAGCGGATGAGGAAGTGATGGGTAGGTATGGTGTTAAACAAAGGAATGCAGAAGACCAGATGATGGTGGATTTTGCGAAAAGGATGGACATGGCTGTGATGAATACGTATTTTAACAAACGGGAGGAGCACAGGGTGACATACAAGAGTGGAGGAAGATGCACACAGGTGGATTATATCTTATGTAGAAGGGCCAGTCTGAAGGAGATTGGAGACTGTAAAGTGGTGGCAGTGGAAAGTGTAGTTAGGCAGCATAGGATGGTAGCTTGTAGGATGACATAGGTGATCAAGAAGAGGAGGATGAGTGTGAGGGCAGCATCAAGGATCAAATGGTGGAAATTGAAAAAGGGTAATTGTGAGATGATGTTCAGGGAAGAGTTAAGACAGGCACTGGGTGGCAGTGAAGATTTACCGAATAGCTGGGTAACTAGAGCAGAGCTAGTAAGAGAGATGGCTAGAAAGATGCTTGGTGTGACATCTGGAAAGAGGAAGAAGGACAAGGAGACCTGGTGGTGGAATGAAGAAGTACAGGAGAGTATACAGAGGAAGAGGTTGGCGAAGAAGAAGTGGGATTGTCAGAGAGATGAAGAAAGTAGACAGGAGTATAAGGAGATGAGGTGCATGGCAAAGAGAGAGGTGGCGAAGGCTAAGGATAAGGCGTATGAAGAGTTGTATAAAAGGTTGGACACTAAGGAGGGAGAAAAGGACCTGTAACGATTGGCTAGACAGAGGGACCAAGCTAGTAAAGATGTGCAGCAGGTAAGGGTGATAAAGGATAATGAGGGAAACATACTCACAAGTGAGGAGAGTGTGTTGAGCAGATGGAAAGAGTACTTTGAGGGGCTGATGAATGAAGAGAATAAGAGGGAGAGAAGGTTGGATGATGTGCGGATAGTGAATCATGACGTGCAGTGGATTAGCAAGGAGGAAGTAAGGACAGCTATGAAGAGGATGAAGAATAGAAAGGCTGTTGGTCCAGACGACATACCTGTGGAAGCATAGAGAGGTTTAGGTGAAATATCTGTGGAGTTTTTAACTAGATTGTTTAATGAAATCTTGGAAAGTGATTGGATGCCTGAGGAATGGACAAAAAGTGTTTTGGTACCGATTTTTAAGAATAAGGGTGATGTGCAGAGCTGTAGTAACTATAGAGGGATTAAATTGATCAGTCACAGCTTGAAGTTATGGGAAAGAGTAGTGGAAGCTAGGTTAAGAAGGGAGGTGATGATTAGTGATCAGAAGTATGGTTTCATGCCAGGAAAGAGCACTACAGATGCAATGTTTGCTCGGAGAGTGTTGATGGAGAAGTACAGAGAAGGTCAGAAGGAGTTGCATTGTGTCTTTGTGGATTTAGTGAAAGCATATGACAGGGTACCTAGAGAGGAGTTGTGGTACTGTATGAGGAACACGGGAGTGTCAGAGAAGTATGTAAGTGTGGTACAGGATATGTATGAGGGTAGTGTGACAGCGGTGATTTCTGCAGTGGGAGTAACAGATGCGTTTAAGGTGGAGGTGAGATTACATCAAGGATCAGCTCTGAGCCCTTTCTTATTTGCAATGGTGATGGACAGGTTGACAGACAAGATCAGACAGGAGTCCCCGTGGACTATGATGTTTGCAGATGACATTGTGATCTGTAGTGAGAGTAGGGAACAGGTGGAGGAGACCCTGGAGAGGTGGAGATATGCTCTGGAGAGAAGAGGAATGAAGATCAGCAGGACTAAGACAGAATATATGTGTGTGAATGAGAGGGAGGATAGAGGAATGTTGAGGATGCAGGGAGTAGAGGTGGTGAAGGTGGATGAGTTTAAATATTTGGGATCAACAGTTCAGAGTAATGGTGAGTGTGGAAGAAAGGTGAAGAAGAGAGTACAGGCAGGATGGAGGGGGTGGAGAAGAGTGTCAGGAGTGATTTGTGACAGACAAGTACCAATAAGAGTGAAATGGCAGGTCTACAAGAGGGTAGTGAGACTGGCTATGTTATATGGGTTGGAGACACTGGCATTGACAAAAAGGCAGGAGTCAGAGCTTGACGTGGCATAGTTGAAGATGTTAAGATTTGCAGTGGGGTGTGACGAGGATGGACAGGATTAGGAATAAGTATATTAGAGGGTCAACCCAAGTTGGAAGGTTTGGAGACAAAGCCAGAGAGGCAAGATTACATTGATTTGGATATGTGCTGAGGAGGGATGCAGAGTATATTGGGAAAAAGATGCTAAGGATGAAACTGCCAGGTAACAGGAAAAGAGGGAGGCCTAAGATAAGGTTTATGGATGTGGTGAGAGAGGACATGCAGGTGGTTGGTGTGACAGAGCAAGATGCAGAGGACAGGAAGAAATGGAAACAGTTGATCTGCTGTGGCATCCCCAACGGGAGCAGCCGAAAGAAGAAGAAGACACTTACCCTGCAATCTTTAGCCTGGGCCCTGGGAACCAATCACAACCCTAAGCAATTCTGGTCCACTATTAACACTATTCTCCACCCAGGGAAGGTTGATACCCCCCCCCCAGCCGTACATTCCCCCCTCCTCCAGCAGTATTGCTGAATCCTTCAACAAACACTTCACTGAAACTATAACATCTCTAAACAAACAACACTTCCCTACAACAGCTCCCCAACTCCTAATCCTAAACCCCCCACTCCTCTTTTCTTCTTCACCTCAGTACCTACCTCCAACATAAAAAGACTATTGTCAAAACTTAAACCCACCAAACTCACAGCTGACAACCTCCCCTCTGAATACTTGAAAATTGCAGCTGATACACTAGGGTCTATATTAGAACACCAAAGTTTCAAAACTTCGAATGTACTAATATCGAACCTTATTAATCGAAAATTTAAAACATCGAACATACAGAACAGCGAATTTTTTCCTAGGGAAAAAATTTGCTGTTCCAAAACATACACACAACACAAGCACACCAAACAAACAGCAATCCACACACATACACCTAAACTTTTACACCTAACCCTACACTAAACTATACATACACCACTAACTATCCACTTACCTTAACCCAAACCCAAACCCTAACCCTAAGGTCCGTCACTAATGCACAGTCATCGCGCCCTAACCCTAACTCACCTACCCCGCCCTAACCCTCACATCCACACAATCGCACACTTACCTGACCCGCGCCCTATTCCTAACTCACCTAACCTGCCCTAACTCTCACGTCCACACAATCGCACACTTACCTGAACCCGACCCGTAACTTTCCACCACAGTGCTGAAAATATCGAAGCAACAGAAACGGACAACCAAATTCTTTCACTTCAGTGTTCTAATATAGACCCATACACTAGCCTACCCAATTTCAATTTTAACCAACCGTTCCATAACAGAAGGCTATGTTCCCTCAATATGGAAAATATCCCACATCATTTCCCTCCACAAAGGCACCCCCACCACTGACCTCTCCAATTATTGCCCCATTGCTATCCTCTCCCCTCTCTCCAAGATACTTGAAAAATGTATCAACACCCAGGTCTCCAGCTACCTCCTACCTAATATTCTCCTCTCCAAAACCCAACATGGTTTCAGGCCATATCACAGCACTACCTCCACTCTGCTCTCTTTCACCAACACTATACTTCATCACAAAAACAATGGCCTCTTCTCTACTGCTGTATTTCTAGATCTTTCAAAGGCCTTTGACATGGTATCTCATGAGCTACTACTCTCCCCAACCTCTCCTTCTCACAACCAGCCTGCAACTGGTTTCACAGCTATCTGTGAATGCCAGCAATCAGTAATCTGGGATGATAACCTATCACCTTGCCTCCCAGTTACTCTCGGAGTTCCCCAAGGGTCTATCCTTGGCCCTCTGCTATTCTCACTTTTCACTAACAACCTACATACTGCCACCACACAAGCATCTCTTATACAGTACGCAGATGACTCTACTCTCATCTGCTCTGCCCCCACTCTACCAGAACTACAACAAATCACACAGGAATCATTCTCTTCTGTAGAAAGCTGGCTATCCAATGCTCAGCTCCTACTCAACCCAAGTAAGACAAAACTTCTCCTGTTCCAACCTTCCAAAGCCACCCAAAACACCCCCCACTTCAACATTCTCGCCAAAGACAATACCATAATTTCTCCAGCAGAACACACAAAATTACTCGATGTGGAAATAGATAACAAACTTAGATTTGACACTGACATATCTCTCACAATAAATAAAGTTCACAAGAAACTTGGTGCATTATATCGGAGCCACCAATTCCTAACCAAGGCAGCTAGAATCTCCATAGCCAATTCCCAGCTAATCTCCTCCCTACTCTATGCATGCCCCATAGTTACCAACCTTCAGACAGACCTACACAAGCTGGATGCTTGTTACAACAAAATTGCTAAATTTGCCACTGGAACCGCCTACTGCAGCCATCACTGTATCTCCCTTAAAGAACTAAACTGGCTAGAACTCCCACAACTCCTTCACTTTAATCAACTCACCCTCGCTCATAAACTTATTAATCACCCCCATAACATCTCTTCCCTTCAAACCCTTCTCCAACCCTATCACTCCACTAGGTCCCTAAGATCAAGCAACAAAAATCAACTCACTGTTATCAAACCCAAAAACTCAGCAGGAGAAGCCATATTTTCATGTACCATATCTAAACTTTGGAACAATCTTCCACCCTCTATAACTACTCTACCCTCCAGCAGCCTTTTCAAGACTGCGCTCAAATTCCACTTAAATTTACACTGGCTTTGTCCTTGTTCTAATCCAGACTAACACCTCCACCCTTACCCTCCCACCTAGACTTTTAACCCAACTATACTACCGCCACTACTAACCACAGTCAGAAATAGCTAGTTGTCTTTACATACTTTAAAATCTTGTCTGACAACTTTGTTACTAATATTATAAACAACAAGAAACTATCTTAACTTGCAACATTTACTGTATCTACTGTTGATAATCAATATCTTGTTATTGTATTAAAGCCAACAACCTGTAATGTTGTTTACTATTGCTGCAATTTTGTATTTCTATTTACCATGTACATGATGTGGAGCTTTTCTCCCTGGGCATCTGTTGAAAAAGGACCTGCGTCCAGTCAGGATTTCCCGGCAAACAAATAAATAAATAAATAATGCCAACAGGCTCTGAGGAAGCAAGTGTTGAATGAATAGACATGGAGATGAAGCTATACAGTTAGCGAACTACTTACCCTTGAGAAATAGCAGAGAGGTTTTAACATACCTCAATAGAAAGAAACCCTACAATGAAGATTTCATTTGGCATAAATGACACATGGAAAAAACTTCACTGAGCAAAATAAGCATCTGTGAAGAGCTTAACATTTTTTTCTCTTTCTGCAGAACAAAATGTTGCCAACATGTTGTCATCCTTTACTTTGTACATGTCAAAAGACTTTCTGATAAGATGTAAACCATAGCAGTCTGTCAGAATGTGTTTTGTTGCAGCTAGTTCCGACAAATCCCATTATATTACAGAACACCCGGAAAATTACTGTTTTATTACTACTTTAGTGACTGTAGCTTCTGCGCTGGTTCTTGTGCAGAGTGGCACCGTGTTATGTGTAAAGCAAATCTACACAAGAAGGTGTACAAAAGGACGTAGGACAACTTCTTTAGCATAATAAACTTTTTAATCTCCACTTTCATAAAAAACGTCTGAAGAAGAATTTTATGAAAGCGGAGATTAAAAAGTTTATTACGCTAAAGAAGTTGTCCTACGTCCTTTTGTGCACCTTGTGGTGATGATTTGTTTTAATGTTTTGAGTACACTGCGGCCTAAAGGATTTTTCCAGTTTTGTTCTTATTTAGCTTGTTACGTGTAGTCATTTACCGGGTCAGTTTGGAGGGTGTGTGGGAGTCTCAGTTCTGAGTAATGGTCTTGTTTAAAATGGAGTTGTAGTTTTCTTTGCCTCTTTACTGCACACAGGAAAAGGAACAATTGTTGCTGTTGGTGGTGTCTTCCTATTCCCGCCAGATTCCTGATGGTGGAGTTACTATATTTAAGTAAGAAGGCATAAAAGAGTTTGCTCTGCTATAAAAAGCATTACTTTAATTACTGTATTTTGTTATGATTTTTCACTTTTAGTGGCATTTTTTTCTATTCAGTACACACACTGTTTGAGTCCTTAATCATGGATTTAATGGTCTGCAGCCTGCTTTGGTGACATGAACCTTACTTTGTCAAAGTTAAGTATGAAGGCTGTCTGGCATCTTAACCCAGTGAACACAGCTAATGCTGCAAAGTACAGTTTTGTACCTACCATAAATGTAGATGTCCGGTAGGTATGCATCTGCAGTCAGCACATATGGGTTGTCCTGCCTCAGACAGCCCTTCGGTCGGCCGGATTCCAAAGTCTGGGTCCGGCGTCAGCTGATGTCGCCCTTTCCCAGACGTCAGAGCGCCTGGGGTATAAAAGCGTCAGCCAACGCCATCTTCCTCAGTGTTTCTTGCCCCAGATGCCAGGTGCCCTCAAAGGAAGGCTAAATTTGGAGAAATGCAATAAATTCCAAACATGCACAGAAATATATATATATATATATATATATATATATATATATATATATAAAACAAATACACCATAATAGATAACCTCAGCTAGCTATGAGAGGGAAAAGTACCCAATAAATAACAAAGAGGGGAAGGAGGGAGGGTAAACCTGACTGCAGATGCATACCTATCGGACATCTACATTTATGGTAGGTACAAAACTGTACTATGTCCTTCAAGGATGCATCTGCAGTCATCACATATGGGTAGAATACCATAGCCAATCTGGGGGTGGAGGATCTATGTAAAGGATGGTGTAGCTAAAATGCCCTGCAGGACTGCCGTAGCAAAGCCTGCTCTGGATCTGGAATATACAGGTAAATTGTAATGCTTGGCAAATGTATGCACGGAGCTCCATGTAGCAGCTTCTAAAATGTCCTTGGTAGCCACCTCTCTTAAGAAGGCTGTGGAGGTGGCTGTGGCTCTGGTGGAATGAGGTCTAATGTTAGCTGGCACAGTTTTTCCATGAAAGGAATAACAAAAACAAATGCAATTCCCTATCCATTTTGAAATTGTCTGTTTGGAAATTGCTTTTCCTTGTGCACCAGCAGCATATGCTACCAACAGCTGGTCAGTTTTTTTGTAGCTTTTAGTTCTGTCCAAGTAGCAGCCCAACTGTCTGTGTATGTCCAGGGTGTGCAGAAGTTTCTCCCCTTTGTTTTGTGGATTTGGAAAGAAGGTAGGCAGGTGAATAGCTTGGTTTAATGAGACCCTGGATACCACCTTTGGCATAAAAGAAGGACTGGTTCTCAATGAGACTCTGTCCTGATGAAAAATAAGAAATGGCTGTACTGCCATGAGGGCCTGTAACTCAGATACTCTTCTTGCTGAGGTTATGGCCAGAAGGAAGGCGGTCTTCCAAGACAGGAACTGTAGATCTGCAGATGCTGCTGGTTCAAAGGGAGGCAGAGTTAGCTTTTCCAACATGAAGTTAAGGTCCCAAGTAGGCACTGGAGGTTTCCTTGGAGGATTGATGTTTTTAATTCCTCTTAGAAACTGTCTTAGGAGAGGATGAGAAAAGACAGGTGGATAAGTATTGTACTCTGCTGAAATTGCTGAAGCATTAATTTTAATGGAAGAGTAAGACAGGCCATTGTGGAGCATTTCTGCCAAGTATTCCAGGATATGTGCCATGTTCATCACTGTCGGAGCTAGGCCCTTTGTGGTGCTCCAAGTGTGAAATCTTTTCCATTTTGCTGAATATGCCTTTCTTGTGAAAGGCCGGCGAGCTTCCATGATGATATCCTTCACTCTCTTGGATAGCTTATCCTGAGGAGGAGTCAAGGTATTTTCCGGGCTGTTAGTTGCAAGGTTTTCAGGTTGGAATGCAGAGTTTTGTAATTGTGCTGTGTCAGGAGTAGTGGCCATAGAGGAAGAGGCCATGGTTTCGTGCATGACATGCCCTTTAACAGTGGGTACCAGTGCTGTCTTGGCCAGTCCGGAGCTATCAGAATCACTTTTGGCTGCTCTGTCCTGATCTTCAGTAAGACCTTGGTCATTAATGGAAGAGGTGGAAATGCATACACTGTTAGAGTTCACCAGCTGAAAGATAGGGCGTCCACTTTCCATGCTTATGGGTGATATGTCCTTGAGCAGAATTTCTTCAGCTGATGATTGTGGGGGGAGGCAAAAAGATCCATGTCTGGCCTTCCCCATGATTGTGTTATCTGTAGGAAGATGTCTGGGTGCAGCATCCATTCGTGTGCATCCATGACATTTCTGCTTAAGCTGTCTGCCAGTATATTGTCTTTTCCTGGCACAAACTGGGATTGCAGCTCTATATTGAGTTTCAAGGAAAGTTCCCATAGATTCATTGCCAGTCTGCAAAGAGGGTAGGAATGGGTGCCTCCTTGCTTGTTTATGTACCACATAACTGTGGTGTTGTCTGTCCTTATTAGCAGGTGGCCTTGATGCAGAAAGAGTTTGAAGGCCTCGATTGCATGTATCACTGCCAGCATTTCCTTTTGGTTTATGTGCATGCGTAGCTCCTTTTGTGACCATAGTCCTTGAATACATCTGCCCTCCATGTGTGCTCCCCAACCGTGGTCTGAAGCGTCCGTTGTAATGGTTTGGCTGGCTATTGGCTTGCTGAAGGGCAGACCCCTGTTTGACTGGCCTGCTTGAACCCACCACAGAAATTCCTTTTGGAGGCATGGAATGAGTGGGATCAAAGTTTCTAAGCTGTGACTGTGCTGAGCCCATAAACTCCTTAGGTACCATTCTAGTTTCCTCACATGCAGCCTTGCTTGTGGAATCAGAAGAATGCAAGACACCATGTAACCCAGAGCCTGCAGGATTTTCCTTGCAGTCAGCTGAGTTTGTCTTGTCAGATTCTTGAAGTAATCCGGTAGTTGTCTTTGTTTTTCTTCTGTGAGAAAAGCCATTTGGGTGGTTGTGTCTAGATCTGCACCCAGAAAAGTTATTCTTTGGGATGGAACAAGTCTTGATTTGTGAAAGTTGACTGTATATCCCAAGGCCTGCAGTAGGTGGATGGCATAATTCAAGTCCTTTACCAAAGTTTGTTGGCTGTCCACTTGTATAAGGCAGTCGTCCAGATATGGGTATATTTGAATCCCCTGAAGTCTGCAGTGTGCAATTACTGATGCCAGGCATTTCGTGAATACTCTGGGCGCAGTAGATAAGCCAAAGGGCAATGCTGAGAATTGATAATGCTCTGAACCTGCAAGAAATCTGAGGTGTCTTCTGCAACTTTGTCTGATAGAGACATGCAGGTATGCCTCCTTGAGGTCTAGAGTCACCAGCCAAGACCCCTTGCCCAGCATGGGAAGGAGTTGCTGTAGAGTCAGCATTTTGAATTTTGGCACAATGAGATAAGTATTCAGTGCGGACAAGTCGAGAATAGGCCTCCATTGATTTTCTTTTCTTGGAACAAGGAATAGTCTGTAATAAAATCCTTGGCCTTGTTCTGAAAGAGGAACCTTTTCTATAGCTTTCATTTGCATTAAGTTGGAGATTTGTTTCAAAGCCTCTGCCCTTTGATTTGGTGGCAGGTCTGGCATGCCTTTTCTTTTTGGCAATGTGTGAAAATGGAACCTGTATCCTTTGTCTATTATTTGCAGTGTCCATTTGTCTCTTGTAATACTGTGCCAATTTTCTGAGAATAAAGAAAGCCTTCCGCCCAAAGGTGCTTCTAATTGAGCCCTGGTTGGCAGAGTCAAAGCAAAGTCATTGAGTCTGTCCTTGTGCAGCAGTTGTAGGTCCTGCACTACCTCTCTGGTTGGGAGGCTGCCATTGACGTCCTCTGTAGGAGCCTCTAGCTTGCCCTCTACCTCTGGCACGCCTGTTCTTGCCTCTCTGAAATCTTTCTGTGTCCGGAAAGGACCAATTCTTGGTAGGCCAATTTCTGCTGAATCTTGGTGGTTGGACTTGTAGAAAATCTTTGACTGTTTGTACAGATTTTGCCTTTTCCTCAAATTTCTTTAAGACCTCCTGAGCAGTGGAGCCAAATAACTTTTGCTTTTCCAGTGGTGCATCAAGAAGCTTAGCTTTAACATGGTCTGCCAGAGATTGTTCCTTCAGCCAAGCATGCCTACATATGACTGCACCTGTCATAGCTGACCTACATGAAGCTTCCAATGCATCATAACCACACTGTAAGAAATGGTTGCTAACCTGCTGGGAGTTATGTACCAGATCCTGAAGTGATTTGCGATCTAGGGGTTCAGGTGAAGACAGTTTCTTATGCAATTCATCTAACAAATACTCTTGGTACTGTATCATATGAAATTGACAATTTAATGCCCTCATAGAAAGAGTGGCAGAAGTATACACTTTTTTACCCCATCTCTCTAAAGCCCTGGACTCCCTTTAAGAGGGGAGTGGATTTTTAGTAGTGGCAGCTGCAACCCCTTTAGGGCCCTGGGAAATAGTTTCTGGATCAGCAGAGTGGGCCTTGTAAAGAAAAAGATGTGAGTCCGGGACCCTGTAGTACCTATCGGGTTTAACAGGGGCCGGAGGAAGAGTGTCAGGGGTTATGCTAGACTCAGAGTACACATCATCAATGACATTCAAAACAGGAGGAATAGCCAAAGGTCTATGCTGAGGTAAATGCAGAAAAGTTCTTAATCTTTTCCTGGAATCAGAGAAATCCTGGCCCTGCCATTTGAAATGCTCTCTCATAGTGTGAAGGGTCTCCCCGAAGGATAGTTCTTCAGGAGGGGAGGCTGAGGGGATTGATTCCTCTGCATCAGAATCCTCGTAGGCCGAAAAAGCCTCCTCCTGGTAGTCCGAGAGAGCAGAGCCATCAGAGGCCTCCTCTGAGGAGTGGGGATCAGAGGGCTCAACCCTGGGCCTTTTGTCTAGAGGGGGTTGAGAGCCCCTATCCAGATGGGGTTGAGAGCCCCTAATCAGGGAAATAAGGTCCTCTGCTAAAGTTAGAATCTGTGAACTTGTAGAGAGTCCCTGAGGAATAACCCTGGGAGGCATAGCTTTTGTATGTTTAGCAGCTTTAGCCCTGGTGAATGCCTTTATGGACATGGATGCAGGAGGCCTAGCTGCACCACGTGCTGGTGTAGTTTTGTCTAGAGGAATGGTGTCGGAAGTTTCCAAGACACCAGTTTCTGAAGGAAATTCAATAACCGACTCAGCAGGGGCCTCCGGGGCCGAGGTTGTCGGTAGAGCGGTTTCGGGGGTCGGAAGTACCAAGGACTCGGTTTCAGCCGAGACCGAGACACTCGCGGTAGGCCTGGCCGTGGTTTCAGCCGAAACCGCGGCCCGCATGTGTCGGTCCTTGTCCTTCCGTTTCTTCGTTAAATGTGAAGTCGGAGTCTCCGACGGCATATTGTATGAAAAACTAGCCCCAAAAAACCCCTCTGCAAACTCCGCCCGACGTCTAAGAGTGCGTCGGTTGAAGGAAGCACAGGCTGAACAGGCCAAGACGTCGTGGTCTGGGCCTAGGCAGGTGAGGCAGTAAGAGTGGAAATCCTTATGAGGTATTTGTTTCCCACAAGTTAAGCAATTATTAACTTTATCTGACATCGGTTGAGGCAAGAAAGAGTCCCCAACGGGGTACTTAGCTTTTGAAGTCTTCGGTAGCTGAATTACAGGAGCTGGCCAACCGGCACTTGCGAACTGCTTCTGCTTCGGGCACCACGCGGCAAGAAAGACTGAGGAAGATGGCGTCGGCTGACGCTTTTATACCCCAGGCGCTCTGACGTCGGGGAATGGGCGACATCAGCCGACGCCGGACCCAGACTTTGGAATCCGGCCGACCGAAGGGCTGCCTGAGGCAGGACAACCCATATGTGATGACTGCAGATGCATCCTTGAAGGACATCTAGTAAGGTGTCAAACTCTGCAGTACTGGAGGTCAGATGAGCAAGTCATAGGTGGAACTAAAATATGCTAGAATACATTCTATCTAAGAGCTCAAGACAACAATTTTGAACTGTTTTAATTTCTCAGTTTAATATAATTCAGCACATTTACAGTGTATCACATTACTGAATGCAGAGTGATTTAGATTCACTGGGAACATGTTTTTTTGGGAGTGTAATGAATTGGCAGAGAATTCCCTACAGAGTACTCTGCCAGAAATACTGGGGAAGTAAATGGCTAGAACTAATAAATTTTTATTCTTTTGAGCTGTGACTCAGGATATGAACTGCCTAAACACAGTAAGACCTTATTATGTTTAATTCTGTTGGCTACCAAATTACTAGAAAAAGAAAGTAAAAATCTAAACTAACTGTATTTGAAGTAATGAATAGTGTAAACAAGAGAAAATAAATAGAAGTGGGATCTTTAGAAAAGGAAAGGAGTAACTGCATAGAAAGAAAAGGGATTTGTGAAACAATACCTACAGAACAATGCTCAGGAAGAGGGGTGAGTTTTAAGCAAAGGCAGGAATTTAGCAGCTTATGTAATGTTGGACTGAATGACAGTTCTTACAAAGAAAATGTAATACATAATGTTATGTTATAGGAAACACATTAATATTGTTTGTTTTCTTTTCAATTAATGCATGTGCACCTATGTCTTAAGTGATAATTTAATAAAGGTGCTCAAAAAAGAATTCCTAAGCTGCCAAAATGTTGTCATCACAGTGCACCAGAGAACTAGATTAGAATTACAGACAAGCTGTCTGCTCAAGCTGAACTCTAGCTGCTGTGCAGGCCCATACTGGTGTACTGTGTCTTCCTGTCTCAAAAGCCCTGTCAAGTTCCACCAAAAACTACTCCTTATCCGGTCTTTGTACTTTACATATGTTATGTTTCATTTTCCTTTTTCCACCATACTCTTTGGGCCTCCCTCTCTCTAATTTGCACACTGTCTGGTGCACCTTCTATCTTCCTGCCAAAAGTACAGTTTTGTACCAACCATAAATGTAGATGTTCGAGTGTTCACCCTGCTGCAGTCATCACACTTGGGTTATCCTGTCGTCAGGCAGTCCCGCAGTCGGCCAGATTTCCAAAGTCTTGGTTCGACGTCAGTTGCTGTCGCCTCATCCCTGACGTCAGTGCGCCAGGGGTACATATATTGCAACCGACGTCATTTTCTTCAGTTTTTCTTGCCCCAGATGTCAGGTGCCCCCAAAAAGGTGATCCAAATCAGTACCAAAAAGTGTGAACACTGTACAGACACAAAAACCCTTCAGCTATAAGCAAATACATCAGTAAGGCATAGCAGAGGTTTAGCCAGTAGATCAGAGGGGTTGGAGGGAGGGTAACCTGGACTGCAGCAGGGTGAACACTCGAACATCTACATTTATGGTAGGTACAAAACTGTACTATGTTCATCGTGTTACCCTGCTGCAGTCATCACACTTGGGTTGAGTCCCAAAGCTAAGGTAGGGTGGAGGCATTATAGGGGGTTAGAGGAGGCAATGAGTCCCTGCAGAACTGCAGTGGTGAAGCCTGCCCTGGACTTAGAATAAAGAGGTAAGTGATAGTGTTTGGTGAAGGTGTATAGAACTCCAAGTTGCAGCTTCTAAAATTTCCTTGGTAGGAACCCCCCTGATGGGTATAGCAGTATGCAATGGCCTATCCATTTAGAAATGGTTTGCTTGGAAATGGTCCTCCCTTGAGAAGCTGTAGCATAGGAAACAAAGAGCTGGTCAGTTTTTCTGAAAGCCTTAGTTTTGTCCAAGTAATATCGAAGCTGCCTGTGAATGTCCAAGGAATGCAGGAGTCTCTCACCTTTGTTCTGTGAATTGGGGAAGAAAGTGGGTAGATGGATGGTTTGGTTTAAAGCTACGCTGGAAACCACCTTAGGCATGAAGGAAGAATTAGTTCATAGAGAAACTCTGTCTTGATGAAAAATGAGGAAAGGTTCCACTGCCATAAGTGCCTGTAATTCTGAAACTCTCCTAACAGAAGTTATTGCCAGGAGCAGGGCAGTCTTCCAAGATAGGAACTGAAGGTCTGCAGTAAAAGCTGGTTCAAAGGGAGGTAATGTTAGTTTTTCCAGAACAAAGTTGAGGTCCCATGTAGGCGTAGGAGCTCTTCTAGGTGGTCTAATGTTTTTTTTTTTTTTTTGCCCCTCTGAGGAACTGCCTTAGGAGTGGATTTGAAAATAAAGGTGGATTTGTGTCGTAGTGAGCTGAAATAGCTGAAGCATGGATTTCAATTGAGGAGAAGAAAAGTCCTTTATGCAACATCTCAGCTAAATACTGCAGAATGTGAGGCATATGAGACTGAGTTGTATCTAGGCCTTTAGCTTGGTTCCAAGCAGAAAACCTTTTCCATTTGTCCGAGTAAGCCTTCCTGGTGCTTGGCTTCCTGGCTTCTAGAATAACATCCAGTACTGCTTGTGAAAGAGGGGCTGGATGGCTGCTTAATTGATTTGCCATGCAGCCAGGTTTAAGGTTTTGATCTGGCTGTGTAGAATCTGCTTGTCTTGCTGTGTGAGCAAATGAGGTATTTGAGGCAATATCCATGGTGGACTGTGAGCCATATTCTTCAATAGTGGGTACCAGTGCTGGCGTGGCCAGTCTGGGGCTATGAGAATCATTCGAGGTTTCTCCTTTTTGACCTTCAAAAGAACCTTTGTGAGAAGAGGTAATGGAGGAAAGGCATATGCTGTCAGGTTTTTCCAACTGAAGGAGAGAGCGTCCACTTTCCAAGCTTGATGGTGGAATGTCCTTGTACAAAATTTTGTCAGCTGGTAGTTTTAAGGACTGGCAAACAGGTCTATATTTGGTAGGCCCCATCTTTGAGTTATCATTGCAAATATTTGTGGGTCTAGCTTCCACTCGTGGGGATCTTTGATGTTTCTGCTTAGGTCATCTGCCAATGTGTTTTTCTGTCCTGGCAGGAAGTGAGCTTGTAACTGGACTTGGTAGGTCAGAGCTGTGTTCCATAAGATTATTGCTTGTCTGCAAAGAGAGTAGGAATGTGTGCCCCCTTGTTTGTTTATGTACCACATTACTGTGGTGTTGTCCGTCTTTATTGCCAGTTGTCCAGGTTGTAGTAGATCCTTGAAGGCTGTCAGAGCTTTCTGTACAGCTAGCATCTCTTTTTGATTTATGTGCAGTTTTCTTTGTCCTGCAGTCCATAGGCCTTGAATGCATTGCCCTGCCATGTGAGCCCCCACAGGCATAGTCTGAAGCATCTGTTGTGATAATTTGCCTGGGTGGGGGCAAGATGAAAGGCTGACCCTTGTTGAGGTGACATGCCTGTGCCCACCATAGAAATTCCTGTTGAAGGCAGGGAATGAGAGATATCACTGTGTCCAAGCTGTGGCTGTGTTGAGACCATACGCTTTTTAGGTACCATTGTAATTTCCTCATATGCAGTTTTGCAAATGGTATTATCAGAATGCAAGATGCCATGAAGCCCAAAGCCTGCAGAATATTTCTTGCAGTTAATTGGGTCTTTGTTGCCAATGTCTTGAAATATTGAGTCAGTTGTAATTGCTTGTCTAGTGTAAGATAAGCCTTCTGGGCCGTTGTGTCCAAGCTGGTACCCAGGAATATCATTTTTTGTGAGGGTACTAGTTTTGACTTCATTTTGTTTACTGTGTACCCCAGACAATTTAGTAGATGCTTCACAAAAGCCAGATGTTGTATGAGAATGTCTTTTCTTTCTGCTTGGATGAGGCAGTCGTCCAGGTATGGCTATATTTGAATTCCTCTTTGTCTGCAGTATGCAATTACTGGTGCCAGGCATTTTGTGAATACTCTGGGGGCAGTACATAAGCCAAAGGGCAATGCAGAGAATTGATAATGGGTTGAACCTGCAATGAAACGGAGGTATCTTCTGCAACTTTGTCTGATAGGGACATGCAGGTATGCCTCCTTGAGGTCCAACGTTACCAGCCATGCTTCCTTGCCCAACATGGGAAGTAGCTGCTGTAGTGTTAGCATCTTGAATTTGGGAACTTGTAAGTAAGTGTTTAGAATTGAAAGGTCCAGAATTGGTCTCCAAGCATTTTCTTTCCTGGGTACTAGGTATAGTCTTGAGTAAAATCCTTGGCCTTGCTCTTGAGTTGGCACCCTTTGAATGGCTCTCATGGCCATGAGAGCTGCAATTTGTTTTCGAGCCTCTGCCCTTTGATTTTGTGGCAGGTTTGGCATTCCTCTTTTTATTGGCAAGGTGTGAAAGTGGAATTTGTATCCTCGTAAAATTATGTCTAGGACCCATTTGTCCTTTGTGACCATGTGCCAGTTGTCTACAAATAATGCTAGTTTTCCCCCCAGGGGGGCTGACAAGAGAGCTTTGTTTGGCCAGTTGAGGTGCAAGTCATTGAGTTTGCCTTCTGGTGGCTTGAGACCTGTCTTCTCCTCCCTTCTGGGTTGGAGTGGTCCATTGGCGAGGTTTATACTGAGCTTGTGGTTGTCCTCTGCCCCTTGGGTGCCTGTATTTACCTCTCTGAGGCCTGTCAGTGACTGGAAAGGACCAATGTTTGGTTGGCCAGTTTCTGCTGAAGCGAGGGGGTTGTACCTGTAGGAAATCTTTGACTGTCTGAATTGATTTTGCCTTATCTTCCATTTTCTTTAAAACTTCTTCTGCTTTAACACCAAAAAGAACATCCTGCTGCAAGGGAGCATCTAGTAGTTTTGCTTTAACATGTTCAGGCAGACTTTGTTCCTTTAACCAGGCATGCCTACGTATAACTGAACCAGTGATCGCTGCTCTGCAGGAGGCCTCCAAAGAATCAAACCCAATTTGTAAGGTATGTTTGCCCACCTGCTCGGTGGCGTGCAACAAATCCTGTACTTCTTTCAATTCAGATTGTTGAGGAAGGGTTGTTATCTTTTGTTTTAACTGAGAGATCAGAAATTGCTGATACTTAAGCATACGAAATTGACAGTTTAGAGCTCTCATAGCTAAAGTGGCTGAGGTGTAAACCTTTTTCCCCCATCTGTCTAGTGCTCTTGAATCCCTTTCAGAAGGTACTGGATTTTTAGCCATGGAAGCCTTAGTCCCCTTGGGACCCTGGGAGATAGTCTCTGGGTCAGCTACTGGGCTTTTGTAAAGGAATTTATGGGAATCAGGTACTCTGTAGTATCTGTCAGGCTTGGCCGGGGCAGGAGGCAGAGAGTCAGGGTTGAAACTGGATTCTAAATAAACATCATCCACAATGTCCAAAACAGGAGGGATGGCTAGAGTTCTGTGTTGGGGGAGTAAAATAAACTCTCTGAGCCTTTTCTTGGAATCAGAGTAAACCTGACCTTCCCAGTGAAAATGTTCCCTCATAGTGTGTAAAGTTTCCCCAAAAGAGTAATCTTCTGGAGGTGAAGCTGAGGGAATAGAGTCCTCAGCATCAGAATCTTCATAAGGAGAGAAGGAATAGTCTTGGTCTTCAGAGGAATCCGAAGAAATAGTTGTTCAGAGGAAGCAGATTCTTCCTCTTGTCTAGGCCTTTTGTCAGGAGGAGGTTGGGAACCCCTGATAAGAGAAATCAGATCTTCAGCCATCTTGAGCATCTGTTTCTTAGGCATAGGGCCTTGAACAGGAGACTGAAGTGAAGCTTTTTCCGATTTGGAAGGAGTCTTCGGTTTTGAAAACGTTTTGACTGTAAGAGTCGTTGGTCTGAAAATGCCTTTAGAAAGCGAAGGTGTTTCAGAAGTACCGGTGTCCTTGGGAGGTAAGTCGTCGGTAGGGCCTGAAGTAAAAGGCTGCATTGGCCTAGTACATTCCGTCAAAATATCCGTAGCGGTCTCGGGTTCCTCAACTGCGGTAGTCGGTGGCTGTGTCGGAGCCTCACTGATAACCGGAGAACTGGAGACCGGATCAACCGAGGCCTTGGAATCGGGTTTAGGCCTGGGCTGTCGATCCTTATCCCTGCGCTTTTTGTGCACGCCGGTAGTCGGTAGCTCTGACGGAATGTTATAATTAAATTTTCTGCCAAAAAAGTGTTGTGCGAAATCAAATCGTCTTTTAATAGTGCGTTTATTAAATCTAGCACAAAAATGACAAGAAGTGACGTCGTGATCAGGGCCTAGGCAGGGTATACAATAAGAATGAAAATCCTAATGATGTATTTGCTTCCCACAAGAAATACAACTAACTTTTTCTGACATCGGTCTGAGGCAAGAAAAGTTTCCCCAACGAGGTACTTAGCTTTATAGAAGACTTTGGTCTGAAACTCGAATTCGAAAATCTCAGGAGTCGGCCGACCGGCACTTGCGAACTGCTTCTGCTTCGGGCACCGCGTGGCAAGAAAGACTGGAGAAAATGGTGTTGGTTGCAATATATGTACCCCTGGTGCACTGATGTCAGGGATGAGGCGACAGCAACCGACGTCGGACCAAGACTTTGGAAATCCGGCCGACTGCGGGACCGCCTGACGACAGGATAACCCAAGTGTGATGACTGCAGCAGGGTAACACGATGAACATCATATAACTTCCTTCAATCCACATCATCACCTTCTCCTTCACAGTCAACCCCCTCCCCAGTTGCTGCTGGTTTTTACAACACATGCTGCTTTACTTCGCTCAATGTTACAAAAATCCTTTGGTACCTGAAATTTATATGGTCTCAACATCTTCATCTCCTAACAATTCAGTTTCCACTTTTGTGTTTTGTGAATGAGAACTTTTGCTGGATACACCTTCTTCTTCTTCTTCTTCTTTTTCCCGGTTAGGGGTCGTCACAGTGGATCACCTGGCCGCTCATGACTGGCAGTGGAGTTTTACAGTAACGAGTTGCCAGCCCGGTGCCCAACATTCCACAGAAGGCACACACATGCATGCACTCACACCTAGGGCCAATTTAGAGTGTCCAATCCACTTACAGCATGTCTTTGGGATGTGGGAAGAAACCGGAGCACCCGGAGGAAACCCACATGACCACAGGGAGGACATGCAGACTCCACACAGAAGGCACCCCAGCCGAGGATCGAACCGGAGAACCTCTTGCTGTGAGGCGACAATGCTAACCACTGCACCACCGTGGCCGCCTCATTTTTTTAAATCCAGGTATGCCATTCTTCTTCACAGCTCTAACACAGTCAGTCACCACAGATGTCTCAGACTTTGCTTGGGGAGAAGTGTCTATGAGGCTAAAAGTGCAAGGTTTTTACAACAGACAAAACATACCAATGCAGTAAGAAACACTGCACTTGGGAGTCGTTCAGGAAAACCGTGGATAAATGAATAAATGGGTAGGCCATATCGTAAAGTAGACCAAACTTTAATTTATAAAACAAATAAGTAAGTGCTTTCGTTTTGTTCATTACAAAACTTCATCGGACAATGATTAAACAATGACACCATTATTTAACCCCCCCCCTTCCTTGGTCACTAATACCACACCAATAAGCTGTTCACAATACAACACCCCACCAAAAACAAGCTAAAATATGAAAGACCATAAAAAATACTCATTATTAAATATCAGATATTAAAACATTAATTGATTCCATAATTTATATATTCCAACACTTTAAAATACCATGAATAAATAAACAAATTACCTTTTAAGAGCTTGAATTTTTAAAAAGGGGACAATACTTACCTGCTCATTAAGCCCGGACCAACTGGAAGCATTCCAATAAAGCTGCAAAAATATTTCTCTTGTTTCTAAATGTACCTTACAGGCACCGCCTCTGGGATTGTACTTAATCTGTTCCAAGATGAACAATGTAAAGGTGTGCCCAAGAAATCCTTAGATATGCTTGAAAAGAGTATTGGAACATCTTCCTTTACAAATATCATAAAAGTGTTCGTATACCCTTTCCAAGAGCTTCCTTTCAGTCTTCCCAATATAGAAGCCCTCACACTGTTGACAAAGTGCCATATAAATAATGGACTTACTACCACAATCCCCTTTGATCGACATTTTGAAAGACTGTCCCCTAACATCAAATATGTCGCCCGTGAGTATGTAACTACAAAGAGAACATCTACTGCATTTATACACACTCAATTTACTAAAAGAGCTGTAAGGGCTGCTCTCAGAAATGCTTTTGAGTGTGCATCCCATATGATACACATTCATGGGTCTGTCCCCCCACCCTTTCCTTTACAATCCTATCATCATTTAAAATACTCAAATTCTTATAAAAAATGGTATTAATAAATCTACTGTCCAAACTAAAGGTAACAATAAGTGCTCGGGATGGGGGCAAACCCATTTCAACTGAGTTATGTCTTACCTTGTACCATACGGCTGAGTATATGCGCAAAGTGGCCCATGTTTCTCTTGTATGTGACCTCACTTATCCTCTCCTCAATTAAACCCACCGATTAGTCCCTGTTCAGGAACATGGTAGTCATATATGCACATTCCTCCATAAAATGGCATTACATAGATGTCATCTGTGCTGCATGTACTAACTGTCCATTCACTACTGCCTTCTTCTGACAGTAGGGGTGCGAGCTGGTGAAGTGCAGAATGGTGATAGAATAGGTGGGCCTTCTATAAATATGGGAGACATCATCATCAGCCCCCTTTTTCCCATTTTTCTACATGGGGTCGGGGTGTCGTGTTAACTGTCGCCAACTCTCTCGATTCAGTGCCACACTCCTGCCTTCTTCAACACTCATGCCTGACTATCACAGGTCTTCTTTTACACAATCCATTCACCTCTTTGCTGGATGTCCTCACTTCCTCTTACCTTCTTCCTGTCTGTCCCAAATCATCTTTACCAGACTGTCTTCTGTTTTTCTATACATGTGCCCAAACCACCGTAATCTGTTCTCTCTGATCTTTTCTGCAATTGGAGCTACTTTGGCTTCTGCTCTTATGTCCTCATTTCTTCGTCTGTCCCACAGTGTGCATCCTAACACCTTTCTCAGGCACTTCATTTCCTTCACCTTTAGCTTCTTCAACTGTTCTTCCTTTACTGCCCAGGCTCCTATACCATACAGTAGTACTGGTCACACCACTGTCTTGTACACCTTACCTTTCAGCTTCTTTGGCATTCTTCTGTCATAGACTATACCTGATACTCTATGCCAGTTTGCTGCAGCCCCTCTGATTCTAGCTTTGACCCCATCATTCAGATTACCCTTCTCCTCAACCACCCTTCCCAGATACTTGAAGCTGTTTACCTGTTCCACTGTCTTCTCTTCTATCTTTATTCTCAGCTTCTTCTGATTTCCCCAATTTGCTGCCACTACCACCATCTTATCTGTGCTTATGGTGTGCACCCACTCCCACTGGGAACCCCTCTGTGAGGCCGAACACTGTTTGTACTTGATTCATCGGGTCCTTGTACATAGCATGCACTAAGTCTATTAATGTTTCTGGGACTTCAAACCACTGCAGCACTGCCCAGATCAGCTTTCTTGGGACCTTGTCATATGCTTTCTCCATGTCTAGGAATGCCCAGTTGGACTCTCTCCTCATCTCTAGCTTCTTCTCAAGTATCTGTCTCAATGAAAACATCGGGCCAATTGTGCTGCATCCTGATCTGAATCCAAACTGCTCATCTCCCATCTTACATTCTACTACTCTGCGTAACCGTTTATAAGTCACCTATTACCTTCAAATCTTTCACAAGTAAGACCTCCAAATAAGGGATAGCCTTATCACTGCAGCAATTGGTAAAAAATAAGAAATTAGTTATGTTATTAATATAATCAATAAAGGTTAAAATGTCCACCTCCTCACCCTTCTAAATAATAAAAGCATCATCCAAAAAGCGGCAATATAACCTGAAAGCAGCTTTAAATGGTGAATTATGAACAATTATGAACAAATTTATGCTCCCATTCCAACATAACTATGTTGGCAAAGAGTGACCCTACAGGTGACGCCATTGCCACACCTTCCTTCTGGAGGCAATATTTACCGTCAAACCAAAAAAAAATTTTTTTTTAAATTCAGCTCCAGTAATTCCTCAAACAAACAAATAGAATCCTGCCCCAGACCTTTTCTATGAAGATATTCCACAAACCAAGACAACCCCACCTCATGTGGAATGATCGACTAGAGGTCCTTGACGTCAACAGTCATCAAAATGTAATTTTTATGAAATTCAGTCTCTAGATAAGAGTTTAGCCCATGTTTAGGCAAGTCAGCGTCCAAAGCCCCTGTCAGCACGGACACAGGTGGAATCCCAGAGATGTACTTTCTGTTTCCCATCCAGGTATCCAGGTTGTGCTTAAAAAGGGATACTGAGGTACTCTGCTTGACATGGAGAAGGAGTCTATTTCACAGATGGGGGAGTCTCCGGGACACAAATCTGTCCTGACAAAAAGTCTTATTGACGTCACATACCAGGTTGAGGTTGCTCGTGCGGGTTACTCGAGCGGAGCTTGACTTGTAGATATGCAGCAGTCTCATCAAGGCGGGGTCTGAGATTGCACTGTATGCCAGACAGAGGTCACCTCTGAGGAGTCTGTATGAAACTGAGTAGAGGGACAGGGCTTTTAGCCTATCTGTGTAGGGTAGATATTTGAGGCCCTGGATTCTCCTGGTGAGGAACCTCTGTGGTCTCTCCAGCTGCTGAATGTGCTTTGCGAGGTACATGCCGAAAGGGGTGTTCGACTCAATAACTGTTCTAATAAGGGAAGAATACAGGGATGTTATAATGTTGTCCCTGGATGAGATACCCTTACTTATGAGGTGGACCATGTAGAAAGCTTTCCGTACAACAGAAGCAGCATGGTGGTCAAAAGTCAGGTTGCTATCAACCTGGGTGCCCAAATCCCTCACAACTTGATTGCGTGCTTTGGACATTGTTATTAATGTGATAATATGTGGGAACGTCACTGTTCCCAAAGGGGATGATGACGCATTTTCTGGCATTCAGCTTGAGGCCATGTTTCTGGCACCAGTCATTTATTTAGGTGAGACCCTCTTGGAGAATGTCCACATCACTTGGAGAATTGATGACTGTGCCCAGCTTGCAGTCATCTGCAAACTTGGTCAGCCATAGCCCACTGGCTTTGGACTGCACCTCAGAGAAGTATATCCCAAACAACAGAGGCCCCAAGATCGATCCCTGGGGTATGTCGCTCGTTACGAGTCTACTGCTTGAGGTGGATTCCCCTTCTTTGATTAGGTGGGTTCTATCAGTGAGCCAGTTTGCTACCCATCTGATAACATATGGATTGATGCCTACTTTATACGATCATAAGAAATTACTAGGCTACTGGCCCTGAGGTCCTTACAAGCCTAGCCAAGAATTTAGCTCATGTTCCAAAAAGTCAGCACCCTACGCCATTGTCCAGCAGGGACATAGGTGGAATCCCAGGGGTGTATTTTCTGTTCCCCATCCAGTTATCCAGGTTGTGCTTAAAAAGGTTTAATAAGGTACTCTGCTTTACATGGAGAGGGAGTCTATTCCACAAAAGGGGGAGTCTCTAGGACACAAATCTGTCCCTCCAACAAGTCCTATTGATGTCACAGACCAGGCTGAGGTCTTGCGTGTGGGTTACTCAAGTGGAGCTTGAATTGAGAGCGTTTATCTATTATATGTGAGTGGGGATGGGGTCCTAGGTGCCAAAATAGTCAAATAATTGTGGTCTTCCAATGTAATTTTTCTCTCTATAAAAAGATCTTCTATATGTGCGTATATGCCAGACTTAGTTCATTCAGGCTGGAATCCTGGTAGGCTTCCCCTTGTAGGATTTGCAGGATTCCATATTTATATTATAATCAGCAAGGTCCATAAAGTACAACTGTGTACCCTTACCATAAATGTGGATGTTCAAAATGTATTCACTGTTGCAGTCCTAACTATTGGGATTTCCTGCCCTGAAAGCCCTCGGTCGGCACCACTACCAGAGAAAAAACTTTCTGGCTCCCAGGCTGGGAGACGCCTAGACCAATGTCAGTACACTCAGGTATAAAGGTAGCCAGTCTGTGTCAGAACACCAGTCTTTTATTGTCCCCCAAATAAGAGGAGCCCTGAGAAGATTGGAGGTATCCCCAAAGGATAGCCAGGCAGAGGAGGAGAGGCCAAGGAAGAGTTCCCCTGGCTGAAATGCCCGGTCAGAAGACACCTATACTGTAAGTAGGCTAAAGGGTTAGGAGGGTGGGAAAGTAGACTGCAACAGTGAATATACTCGAACATCTACATTTAAGGTAAGTGTACACAACTGCACTATGTTCTTCATGTTTCACTGCTGCAGTCCTGACTACTGGGAAGATTCCCAAAGCATAAAGGAGGGTGGGAGGATGCTAAGGCGAAGAGAGAGTGCTCTGCAGGATAGCAGTGGCAAAACCTGCTCCAGATTTGAAGAAGGATGCCAAACGGTAGTATCTGGTGAAGGTATGCACCGAGAACCAGGTGTCTGCCTCTAAAATGTCCTTGGTGGGAACCCCTTGATGAAGGCAGTAGAACTAGCGGTAGCCCTGGTGCAGTGAGATCTAATCCTACTGAGGGTACCTTGCCATGAAAACTACAGCAAAAGGAAATACAATGAAAGATCCATTTGGAGATAATTTGCTTGGAAGCTGGTTTGCCTTCTGCACCATGGCAAAGGTAATAAAAAGTTGTTCACTTTTTCCTCAAAGCTTTTGTCCTCTCCAAGTAAAAATGTAGCTGCCTGTGAACATCCAAGGAATGTAGAATTCTCTCCCCTTTATTTTGAGGGTTGGAGAAGAAGGTTTGTAGATGGATGGCCTGATTCAGGGCAGAGTCAGAGATCACTTTCGTCATGAAGGATGGGTTGGTCCTAAGAAAAATCCTGTCCTTGTGAAAAATAAGAAAAGGGTCAACTGCCAGGATGACCTGCAGTTTAGAAACCCTCGTAGCTGAGGTGATAGCTAGTACCACAGCTGTTTTTCAAGTTAGAAATTTGAGGTCAGCATATGTTGCTGGTTCAAAGGGAGACGCAGTTAATTTTCCTAAAACAAAGTACAGGTCCCATGGAGGCAGAGGCTTCCTTCTGAGAGACCTATTGTGTATGACCCCCCCTGAGAAATTGTCATAACAGTGGGTAGGAAAAGATAGGAGTGTGTGAAGGCACATCAGCAGAAATGGCAGAAGCATGGATTTAACTGGAGTAGTGTGATAAACTGAAAGGCTGCCAGCCTAGCTAGATAGAATTTTGTAAATAATTCTATGCCATTTGTAAATATTAATATAATCCACAGGCTTGTTTTACAAATGTAAAGAGAACTATATGTTATGATTAAACTATATGTTGTACTGAGTGTTATGATTAAACTATATGTTGTACTGAGCTTCAAAAATGTAACCACACTGCACCCTACTGGAAGAAAGCTGTTAAGTAAAGAATTTTACAACTGTGTTTGATGTCAAGCACAGAGACAGGATGTCTGGGCTAGGAAAGTATTTCTATTGTTTTAAGACAGAGATAATTACTAGATTTTACATGTAAAATGTCATTTATTGCTGTGGTTTCCTGGCAGGTGCAAGAGTACAAAGATATGTTACATTTTGAGTTCTGTGAACCTGGGAAACTTCAGCAGAGGTGTCAAGAATGATGAAATCTGAAATGACTCAGCAGTAAGGTGTATTATCAATCTAAGAGCTATCTCAGAAAGAAAGCATATCATTTTGTATCTTGTCTTGGACCTAGTAAGAACATCCACTCACCAGCACTTGCTTGCTCTGTATGTAAGTAGAATTGAGAATAGTGATTCCTGTTTTCTATACTTATGTCAGACTATCCTACAATATTGTTTTAAAGCATTCCCTGTGATTTCTGAACTCTGTAATGTTATTGTGTTGAAGTAATAAGTATTGTCTTGTGTTTTTATTATTTATTATTAAATATTTTAAACCTTTTAACTGTGGCTGTTTTGTGTAGAGATAATTTAAGCTCTACCGTACTTGCATGTATTTGGTAATACTGTACAAAGCCACTCCAATAGCCTTGCAGTTCGTCACACTTACTAACTGGATAATAATAACCTTACTCAGTGGAACTGGTCACCCTTTGGAAAGGGCCTTAGTAGCTGATAAGAGTAGTTGATGGCAGTGATTACTACCTTATAGCCTGGGCAGGAGGGGGCATTGCTGGAGAACCAGTGTCAGCCTTCCCCAGGAGTGTCTGTGTGTTTGTATATAAACCAAATCTCAAAGTGTGTGTGTGTCAGCTACTTGAGCAGGGACATGAAGCACTGGCTGGGCAGAGAGGGTACTGGAGGTTTTGGCTTGACTACTCTGCTGAGATCTGAACCCTACAGCTGTGCCAGTGGGGAGTCTTATTGGGGATCTGGAGAGAAAGAGAAATCAGTCCCAGACTGACTGTGATCTATGTGTGCTCTTAAGGGATATTGTACATTACTGTGTGTGCACTTGTTATCCTCCCAATGTTGACGCCCCTCACTGGTGCTAGTGGTGAAGATTGAGGCTCCTTGATTACTGGGCCAGTGCACTGGTGTCACAAGTAGGAATGCACCTGACTTATCAGTGAAGTCAGGTATTCCAGAATGCTGGTAATGTGAACTGACTGTGGCTCTCTCTACGTGGTAGCCTTTGCACCAAATGGAAAGCCTTTTCCATTTGGCTTTGTAAGATTTCCTAGTGTTAGGTCTTCTGGACTCCCTGAGGATGTCTAGCAACTGTTTATTTAGGGTGGCGCCTGTGCAGGCCATTGTGAGATCATCCATACAGCCAAGATGAGGGTGGGCAAGTTGGGATGAACAATCCTTCCCTCGTTTTGAGTGAGGAGGTCCACCCTCTGAGGTAGAATCCACTGTGCTTGTTGGATAGCTGGAGGAGGAGAGGGTACCAATGCTGTCTAGGCCAGTCTGGAGCTATCAGTATTGCTCTTGGGCCCTCCTCCCTTATCTTGAGCAGGAACTGAGGAATTAGAAGTATAGGGGGAATGCATAAATAAATAGTTGGGTCCATGGGAAAGAGATGGCATCTGTTTTCCAGGCTGACTCTTGTTTGATCTTGGTGCAAAATTGTTGCAAATGCATGTTTTGCTTGGATGCAAAGAGATCCACTTTAGGGACCGCCCAGGACTGGGTTATGGTCTTGAAAATCTCCAGGTGCAGGTGCCACATGTGGGGGTCCATAAGATTCCTGCTGAGCTGCTAGAACATCCTGAACTTCTAGAAGGTAGTGTGCCATGAGATTCAGTCCCAGAGGGTGTGCTGTTTCCCCGATTTTCATTACTAGATGGCACAGGGGATAGGAATGTGTTTCTCCCCATCTGCTGATGCACCAGATTACTGTGGTGTTGTCTGTCTTTACTAACATGACACCTGGTGTCCATTCTTCTTTGAAGGCTATTAGGTCTATTTTCTACAGCTATGAGTTCTTTCCAGTTAATGTGCTTGCTTCTGATGTTGATTTCCCACTTTCTTTGGGCTTGTAGGTTTAGAAGTGAGCCCCCCCAGGCTGTCTCTGAGGCATCTGTTGTAAGGGTCTGTCCCTGAGGACTGAATATGAAGAGGAGGCCTGGGTTGCATTGGCAAGTCTGTGCATTCCATGCAAACTCCAGTTTGAAACAAGGAATGAGAGGAATCTGTCAATAGTGGTTGGGAGTTCTGGCACCATATGTTCCTGAAATACTACTGCAACTTCCTCATGTGCAGTTTGGCAAGGGGGACCATGAAAATGCATGATGTCATGAACCTCAGGGCTCTTAGGAATTTTCTTGATGAAATCTGATCCTTCATTTGGATCCTATAGAAGTAATCTGTTAGGAAAGAAACTTTTTCTTGGGGGAAGAAAGCCTTCTGCAGAGTGGTTTCCAGGAGGTGAAGTGAAGAACTTCTGGGGGTTCAATGTGAACCCCAGTGAAGCTAGTAGGTTCTGGGTGAATTTGAGATCCTGGAGTAGTTTGGTGGGATCTGTTGACTGTACAAGGCAGTCACCAGGTAGGAACAGATTTATATTACCTAGGTCATGCAGAAAGCAATTATTGCAGCCAGGCACTTTGTTAACACTCTTGGTGCAGTAGACAAGCCAAATGGCAGAGTAGAAAATTGACAATGGCTGGATCTTGCCCTGAAGCGAAGTAACTTTCTGTGGATTCCTGTATAGGAATGTGAAGGTAGGCATCCTTTAGGTCTAGACAGACCATGAAGGCTTACGGGGACAGCATGGAAATGCACTTCTGAAGAGTTAACATTGTGAATTTGGAAACCAAGAGAGACTAGTTGAGTTTTGACAGGTCCAGGATGGGGTGCCAAGAGCCTTCTTTCCTGGGGAGCAGGAAGAGTCTGGAATAGAAACTTATTCCCTGCTGAGGAGGAAGGACTGGCTCTACTGCTCCTTGTAAACAAAGACTTTGAATCTGAACCAGGGCCTCTGACATTTGACTTAGGGGGACATCTGGAAAACCTGAGGATTTTAACTGCTCTCTGACAGTGAGCTTGTAGCCATTTACAATAATGTCTAGAACCCACTTGTCCGAGGTAATCAGGGTCCAGGTATGATAGAAGAGACGGCCTTACTACTAGCTTTGGGGTGGGGGTGGTTGAGTCATTTTGAGTCTCTGGAAGTGGCTTGGGGTCAAGAACCCCCTTGTCTTGAGGTTTCCAAGGTCCACTATCTGTCTTTTTGCAGGAGTTGCCTCTGCCCATGTGGTTTTTCCCTTTGAGGTTTCCTCTGGCTACTTCCAGGCAGGGAGGGAAAGGCCCAGTGTTTGGCAGGGAAGTTTCTACTGAACTTGGGGGGGTGGGGGCTGCACCTGGAGGAAATCTTTCACCATTTGCATAGACTTGGCTTTGTCCTCCACCTTTTCAGCACTTCTTCTGCTTTTGGGCCAAAAAAAAAACATTCTTGTCAAGGGGGCATCTAACAGATTAGATTTAACATGGTCCAGAAGGGCTTTTTCTTGGAGCCAAGCAAGTCTCCTAATCACTGACCCAGTAGTGGCAGCTCTGCACAATGCTTCCATGGCATCATATCCACAGTGTAGAGAATCCTTAGCAACCTGTGCACTAGCATGACAGATGTCTGACAGTTCATTGGAAAGGTTTTTGCCCTCCAGGGCAGACACCTTCTGTTTAAGTTGATCATGGACAGTCTGCTGGCACTTAATAATATGAAATTGGCAGTTGAGGGGCCTCATAGTGAGTGTGGTAGAGGTATAGACCTTCTTGCCAAACCTGTCATGGTCCCTGCTCGCTTCATCTGTAGGAAGATGATTTCTGGAAGAACTGGCTCTAGTTCCCTTAGGCCCTGGCGTGATCACTTCAGCATCAGCCAAGGGGTTTTTGTAGAGAAATTTGTGGAAGTTGCAAACACGGTAAAACTGTCAGGTTTTCGAGGGGCAAGAGAAAGAGAATCAGGCTTAAGAGAAGATTCCTGGAAGACATCATCCACCACTTCCAGAACTGGAGGGATAGCCAAAGGTTTATGTTCTAGTAAGTCCAGGAACTCCCTAACCCTCTTCTTAGCCTGTGAGTAATCCTGAGCCTCCCATTGGAAATGCTGTATCGTGGCATAGAGGGTCTCCCCAAAGGTGAAGTCCTCTGGTGGGAAGGCAGAAGGGAGGATCTCTTCAGAGTCAGAGTCCTCACAGGAAGTATATGAAGGGCCCTCTTCAGATCCAGAGTCTTCTAAATCAGAGTCCTCCCCAGACATGAGGGGATCATGATACATTTCTGAAGATTCATCCCTTTTTCTTTTTCCAGTGGCAACAGTTTTTCTAGACCTGACAAGAGAAAGAAGATCTTCTGCCAGTCTGATGAGGTCCTGCTATGAACCCCATGGAGCCGAGCCAGAAAGCCTAACTGCAGGCCTAGGTACAGAAGGCCTCCTAGCAGTGGATAAGGTCTTAGGCCTAGGGAGTGTCTGGCGCCCTCATGCCTGTCTCTCAAGGATGCTGAAAATGCACCAGAACTGCAGTGGGACAAGGCCTCATTGCCGAGTCTCCAGGCAGTGCATGCTCTTCAGAAACAAAGGCCTGCTAAGTGGTACCGGACCCAACTGATGAGCCATTGTCGAAGGCTTGCATAGAAGTGGATGGCAGAGATGGCGTGTCAGACTCCAACAGGGTCTCGACAGAGACCTGAGTCATTGGCTCTGGAAGCAAAGGGGGTTGTGTAGGCGCCTCACCTTGTTAAAGAATTACAAGCCTGGAAGGAGGGTCAGGCAGAGATGGATTATTGTCTAAAGGCCTACGCTTTTGTTTTTTAATCTTTCTTGTGCTTAGGGTGCTCAAATTTAGTACAACAAATGAATGCCATAAATGATGGTTGAAATGATTGTTGGCTAAGAAACACTGCAAGAAATTCAGCGCTACACCTGATAATTCTAGTGTTAAAACACGCACAAAAGTGACAGCAATGTCGTGATCAGGGCCTAGGCAAGTAACACAAAGGGAATGAAAGTTTGCTACTGAATAATTCAGGGACCACTCATGTGGATTCAAGATAGATTTGCTGAGTCTGTCTCCCCAGGAATTTGCGCTGCAGTAAGAAAGCAGTTTGAAGAGATCGCCCATTTCCACACTCTCATGGCCTCTCTGCATAATGGGTATGAGCAGGTTCCCCCGTTTGTTGATACACCAGACTACTGATGTGTTGTCTGTGTGAATTGCTATCCTTCACACAGGTAGGCAGTTTTGGAAAGTTTGCAATGTCAGAAGAACTGCTCTCACCTCTAGAATACTGATGTGCAATTTGGTCTCTTTTGGGGACCACATGCCTTGGACCAATCTTCCTTCATAATACCCCCCCACCCCAACAAGGAAGCGTGCATGGTCACTGTGGCAATTGGATGGGGAAAGGAAAAGGGGCTGCCCAGATAAAGATCATCTGATAGCATTGACCATTGGAGATGACATCTGCAGACTGGAGTCAGTTTGATCAGAACAGTTAACGGGTCATACAGGATGTACCACAAGACTGCTAAGGTCCACTGAAGCATTTGCATAAAAAATCTTGCTAATGGTGCTAGAAGTATGGCAGCCAAAATGGAACCTAGAACTCTTAGGATAAATTTTGCTTGGGGTGCAGGAGTATCCAGTAAGACTTGTTGTCTCAGGGATGACGCATGTTACAATGGTAAGGTAGCTACTTGAGTGACTGTGTTCAGTTGCATTCCTATGAACTCTACCATTTGCATAGACTTTGCTAAATTTAATGTGATCCCCAGATGAATGAAGGTGTGTAATAGGTACTGCATTGCTAAAAGCAGTTGATGCCTCAATAATGCAGTTAGGAGCCAATAAGTACAGAAACACCCGGAATCCCTACAGTCTCAAGTGAGCTGCCACTACTGACATGAATTTGATAAACACCGGGGGGGGGGGGGGTGAGTCCAAAGGACAGTGCTCTGAATTTGTAACAACTGGCTTCCAGACGGAAGCACAAAAGTCTCCTGGAGTGTCTGCCAATCTTTATGTGGTAGTACGTATCCTGAAGATCTACTGAGCACATCCGGTCATCCTTGTGTAGTAATAGCAGAATGGACTGAACTGTCACCATGTGAAATGACTTCTTGACATACAGGCTTAGCTTGCCCAGGTCCAATATAGGCCGCAGGTCCCCTGTCTTTTTTGGCACCAAAAAGAAGCATGAATAAGTTCTGCATCCTTGTTCGGTTGGAACCTGTTGGATGACTCTTTTCTCTATAAGTTTTTGAAATTCTCATATGGCATACTCCCTCTGACTGGGTGGAACATCGGGGAGGTTCCTTCCAGGGGGTGGAGAAGGAAGGAAAAATGAATGTAATAACTTTTAGAAATTATGTTTGGCATACAGATGTTGTTTGTTAGTTTTGTTCAGGCATCTAGGTCAAGGAAAGTCTACCTCTGGATGAGGAGTGTTTGTGAGAATCCAGGGAAGAACCCTGATACTTTCTGAACCATATTTTCTTCCCACTACACTGGTTCCTCGAAAAATACATCCAAGGGGAAGAAAACATGATCCCTACAGCAGACACGGTCTTTATCTCTTGCTCGCTGTGGGTAAGTGTTGCCTGACTGACGGTCCGAACAAGGAAGAGTGGGCATTAGTAAAAGATGCTTTAAAGGGTACAGCAAACCCACAAAGTCTCAACCAGCTATGTCTCCTAAGGGCTATCCCTGATCCAGTCGACTGAAAGGTACTTTCTGCCGACATGCACTCTGACAGATAACTGGTAAATTCCTTGACAAAGTCCCTTTGAAGACGCGTGAAGTGTGCCAAATAATTTAGAGCTCTCAGGTGTAAATGTGCTTCCCATGCCTGTTCAAGTCTCGAGATTCCTTGTTTGGTGGGCGGACAGAGGAAATGTGTTCTGCTAATATTATGATGGCATCAACCAGAACACCTTTATTCCAATGAGGATGATCCGACAGAGAACTCAGGAATTTGACAGCGAGCTTGAAGATAGGCTCCAGAGTGCCAGATTCCTTCCAAGCCCGGCAGGAGAATAGATCAATAAGCTCTTCCACCAGTGGAGTCACCCAGGACGTACATGGTCCTGTCCCGAATGCCTCCAGGGACACTGATTCTAAGAAGAAGGAGGGAGGGCAGACCATCCACCCTTTAGCTTCTGGATCTCTAGGATATCTCCGAAGGAAATCTCATTGGGTGGAGATGGGGGCGGGGGCCTTCTCCCTCATTGAAATTGGTGTCCTCGGTCACAGACTCCAAAGGGGAGTCTACGTGCTTCCTCTTGCACATCCTTTTCTGATGCACCTCCACTGCAGGGTAGTTAGTGGAGGACTCGGACGACAATGGGACCCCTTGCATAGAGGGGAAGCGGGAAGAATTCCTGGATGGGCTGACCATGGACAGGACTACTGCAACCAAGACTCGGACCAGATGGGGACTGCATAGGTTTGCGAGGGGCGGAGACACATCTCTAGGCCTAGAGAATACCGTCTCTGCCACCTACAAAGACCACAAACCCAGGATCCTTCTTCCTCCCCCCTCAGCGCTGAAACAGTAGAAGAAAAAGGAAGACACCACCCCAGATTCGCAGATCCCAGACAACACCGGCCCTGAACTGTCAAGAGCCGAAGCCCTGAAGAGAAGAGACAGATCTGACCAGGTCAGAATCAAGACCACCTCCACAAAACCGGTGCTAATGCTTCAGGTTTGGGACCCACTCTGCTCCAAAATTATTGGAGCCAAGCCAGTCTGGGACACTGCCGGAGTCGAGGAAAGCACTATCTTCAGCTCTGATGATGTCTCTCTCTAAGTATCTGGATCCTGAGTTTCTGAAGCAGGTGGTTGGATCGGAAGAGGAGTTGCAATAACAGGTGACTGGGTTCTCACGGATCCAAGATGGGATGGAGACTGTAAAAAGCCCCATCTTGATCTGAGCCCTAAGCAAACTCCACATCATCCTATCCATGTCGGAATGGGAAAGTCTACACAACCTAGAGGAGGCCGAAGAATGGGAAGATCTAGCTGGAGATGGTGATTTGTCATGTTTCGCTGTACAGCTTTAAGATCTTTCATCCGAGGCCTTCAGTGCTGAAGGAGACTTGTTCAGAGAAGGGGAACACCGAAGCAAAACTATCTCTGATGGATCCGAAGCTATAGCATCAGAAGTACGTTGGATCCATGAAGGTGCCACATCTTGCAAAAAAACACCAGATCTGAGGAACTCCTCTAATCTTAAGGAGGTCTGCTCTTCCTCAGATGTGAAAGGGGCTGATATGACAATTTTTTCTTTTCTGGAACTGGAGCAGAAGCGCCTGGGGAAGCTGCAGGGGGGACCGCTTCTTTAGTTCTTTAGGAGCTCCAGATTTGACAGGTACTTAAGTTCCAGATGAGGGTAAAAGCCCCTTCAAGAGTAATTTGTTACAGTGATCCGCTGAAGCGCGGGGATTGAAAGCCGCAAAAAATTCACAAACTTGCTCTAGATGGGAAGCTCCCAAGCCAGACATACACTATTCATGAAAATCCAAATGCGGGATTTTGTGCCCACAAGAGGTACAACGTTTAAAGACAGTCAGTTTGTTTGCTATTTTACAGGCACACCACTGACACAAAGACAAAGGTAGCAAACCCACAGACAAACACACACTACCAACTGTAAGTCAAAGAATGCGACAAAGCAACAGCAACCAAAAATAAAGATATACAGAAATATTTTTTTTTTTTTTTTTTTTTTTTAGGTAGAAGAGAGTGTTACCAAGGAAAGAAAAGTAAGACAATCACCGCACAGGAGGGAAAGAATACGGAGAGGCAAAAGACACAACCCTAATGCCAATGGAAAACTGAAGAATGGGAGGAGAGGTTGGAAAAATATTTATAGAAACTGTAAAGATGTAATTGGACGAAAAGCAAAGAAGAAAATCACTGAAAACTACAAACTTATCTGTAGGTAGCTCGAGCCCAGCACAATCAGGCCAGGAAGATGGCAAACAAGATCTGAGGAGTTAGAGGAGATGCAGGGCATTATGGGAGAGGGAGAAGATCAAAACTTGTAGCATCAATCTTCTGGAATGGCCGGATAGGAGCCGATATCGGACTCTATGATCCAATGGTGAGCAAGAATGAAATGGACATCAGGTCAAAAGATCATACAAAAAAATAAGAGAGAGAAATGGTCACTCTTTGTTTATGGATAGCGACAGTAAGATACAAACAGTGAAAATGTTTTACTTTCTTTAGTTCTATATACAGGTCAGGTGCATTTTTTATTAACCAGAGGATAAATTGTGGACAATAATTAATGAAGAGTGGAAGAAATTTATGTGGGAGGGGAACAGGCAAGTGTTAACTGAGATAAGTCGATCCGTCCAACAGAACAAAGTGGTTTAGGATTAGTTGATTATTTTAGAACTACACAGTTAAGGTTTGTGTGTGTGTGTGTGTGTGTGTGTGTGTGTGTGTGTGTGTGTGCGCGAGTGTGTGTGTATACATATATATGTATACAAGTACACACACACATATATATATATATATATATATATATATATATATATATATATATATATACATATCCATATATAAATACATATGCGTGTGTGTGTATGTATACATATATATATATATATATATATATATATATATATATATATATATGTGTGTGTGTGTGTGTGTGTATAGATATATATATATATATATATATATATATATATATATATATATATGTATATATACACACATATATATATATATATATATATATATATATATAGCTATATATATATATATATATATATATATATATATATATATATATATATATATATATACACACATTAAAAAACACAAGCAGAAAGTTATGATTCAAACTGGAAAGGGATGATGATAAAGCAAGGGAGAATTTCAAGAAATAAAGTTAGTGTGTGTGATTCTGAATGCAGAACCTTAAGGAGAAAAATAACAGCCACATAGGGTCCGAATGGAGAGATGTTAAGTCAGCAAGCAAAACAGAGTAGTATTGCTAGAGTTGAATTCATCCTCAAGTCTTGGTGGACCCTGTTTTTCAGAAAAAGTAACACAGAAGGCACTGATATACAGACTGTATTTTGTATAGCATATATCATGGACAGAAGTAGGATAAAAAATAAAAAAGATAGCTGGGTGCACAAGACTCAGGATAAAAAAAGCTGCCTCACCCTGGTAGGTGCACTGGTGCCAGGACTGGAAAAAATGAGAGTGCAGAATCCTCAAGACTTGAAAACAGTCCTACAGTGAGGCCAGGCCCAGGGGGACGATGGCCCCCTGTTGTAGAAGGAAGTAGCAGTCCACAAAAATTTCAAAAACTGTTAGGCCAAAAAAGAGCCATAAAGACAATAGAGTGGACTACTAATGAATTGAGGATGAGAAAGAAATTATACATTGTTACTACTATGCAAGAAACCCAGAAATTCCCAACAGAGGATTTACAAAAAGATGGAGAGAAATTAGAAGAAAGAAAATTACTTCCACTAGAAAAATTGTCAGGTTTCAAATAAAATTTTGTGTTCATTAATACAACAGATTTAAGAAAAATAAGAGACTGAAGAAATGCAAAAGTATAAAGAACAAAATCTAGAGACTTTTGAAAGGTATGAAAAAGAAATATGGACATAGAAACGAAAGAGAGAGATCTGATATGGTGCAATATTTATGCAGAAGAGAAAGGCAAATTAGTAAACACAAAAAGGCAGCCCCAAACAAATTTGAACAGAAATACAGGTAGGCATCAAGATATTGAAAATTTCACAATAAAAAAAAGATCACACAGAGGGAACATAGAACAGAAGACTAGTAAAGTAGAAGTAAAAAAAAACAGAAGTTGAAGTTATGGAGTGCCTGCGAAGTGAGGAATTTAGTATAGAAAGTCTAATACAGGTTATATCACAGCATGATGGAAGAATGAGTCTCCAAAGTAAGGAGAAACAGGAGGAGCAGGAGACATCTGAAGAAGAAATATGGAATGGAAAAGAAAAAGAGACTTCATGTGGTACAATACTTCTGCAAACTAATCAATACAAAAAGAGCAGCACCAAAGACATCTGAAGAGAAATATAGGCAAAGGCATCTGGACAGAGAAAATTTTACAATACAAAAAAATAAGAAAACAAAGAAGAAAAGACGATTTGTGATGGATAAGTTAAAGAAATAGAAACTGAGGTTATGAATTACCTGCAAAGTGAAGGATTTAGTATAGAAAATCTAACTCAGATAATATTACAGCAGGATAGAGCCGTGGATCCCCAAATTAAGGGGAAACCAGCTTAGTGAGAAATATCTGATCAGTTGCCATATGAAGATACTTTGGAGCCTTCCACAGGAAACCATTACTAATGTTCAGTTGGAGTTGCACAGCAAGGGACGGGACAGGAAAAGCACACTTACCATAAATGTAGATGTTCGAGTGTATTCACTGTTGCAGTCATTACATTTGGGTTATCTGCTGGCAGGTTGCCCTCAGTCGGCCTGATTAACAAAGTCTTGGGTCCTGCGTTGGTTGCTGTCCCTTCTTCCATGAAGTCAGGTCATCAGGGGTATAAAACATGCAACCGACGCTATTACATCAGTTTTTCTTGCCAAACAAAGTAAACGAAAAAACGAGCAGGCAACGGATTCTTCAACACTTTATTCTTGTAAGCGTTTTCACTGACACCAGTGTAGCAGCTTCTTCAGACTAAATAAACCAACTTGCTCCCAGTCTCCCTATTTAAAACTTTTTCAAAAAGTTCAAAGCCAATGAACTGATAGCCACAAAAAAGATGTCATCATATGCATTTAAAATTAAAGCAACATTGCCTATTTTTAAAGTTTAAAGTGCTATCTGCTATAAAAAACATTCCCACTATGGGAAGAAAAGATAAAACTTTTACTGACGTTATATAAAATCAAAAGTGACCATGTATGTCTAAGTCAACAAGTTCTATACCACCTAAAGAATATTAGCACTCTCATCGTACAAAAGCCATACAAAAATGCATACATATTAAACTCTAAACTCTGCTAAATTATGCACCACAATATTAAAATCTGAACATGCTTTAAATTCACAAAAAGAACCAAACGAATACGCTAAATTTAAATAATCACAGAGGTTATGTGTCTTATTCGTAAAACTAAAACACATATAAAATCTATTTTATCGCATGTAAATAGTATAAAATCATATACTCAGCTCTATGTTATTTCTAAAGTCTACCACATGTTTATGCATTCTATTAAATAGATAAAATCCTGAAAGAAGTTTGATTATTATTATACCCAAAAACCACCAAAGTCCGAAAATCAAGCATGTTTTATGAATGCACAATACAAACTCGTCGAGACAGAAGATGTCATCAGGGGACCATAGTTTTTGTATGCATAATACAGAACATTACTACCTAGTGAGGGCCTTCAGTTTTAATAAACATTTAATAGATAGGGCCTCATTCAATCCAGGGAAAATGTGCACTGCTGTTCTAACTTGCCATTCTAGTTCTGCTTCTTCCAATTTGAGTTCCCAAGGTCCACCTCTCTGTTTAAACTCCATTTGTTGTAATACCACAAATGTAAAACGGTGGTCAGGAAAAACTGAGCTGTGTCTAGCTAAAGCATTAGTGTTTATTTTATTAGTAATGCTATACTGATGTTCATAAATCCTTGATTTTATCTTCCTCTCAGTTTTTCCTATGTAAAATGCCTCACATTGGTCACAGGTAGCTACATAGACTATCCCCCGAGAATCACAGTTATATCTACCATAAATGTGGTATTCTCTGTCTCTGATTTTTACTTTATTTGTTATTTTTATGTGCCTACATTGATGGCATCTGCCACACTTATTCATGCCCAAATTCCTTCTAGAGGTTCTCGAGGACCTTTCAACTAAACATTTCAGGTTCAAACCCTTTCTAAAAGTCAATTGTGGAGTTGAACTTAAGGAATTTCAAAGTTGGGTATCATCTGAAATGAAAATCCAATTTTTGTTAATAATCTCGCTAATGATACAAGCATCTATTGAGAAGGTGGTTAAAAATCTAATGGGTTGGCTAGGAGCCTGAATGCTTCTAGTACTAAGGGGCAATTCACTCCATTCCACCATGGAACTCGTATCATAGCCTTTACGTAACAAGGGTCTAAAATGGCCCAAGACTCTTTTCCCAATAACTTCCTCAAAAATTAATTCAATAAAGGCACTTGGGTAGCTTCTCTTACAGAAAATAGTTTTTAGTAGTTTGCATTCTAAAATAAAATCACTATAGTCTGAAACCATTCTAGCTGCCCTCACTGCTTGTCCTTTTACTACTGCTTTTTTTTTGGTGCAGTGGGTGGCGGCTAGTAAAATGTAGAAATTAATTAGAGTATGTGGGCTTGTGGTAAATGGTGGTTCTAAACCGGTGATTGGAATGATCCTTCCTGAGGTGTATATCCAAAATATCAATTTGCTTGGTCCCCACTTGAAAAGTAAAATCCAAAAAATGTGTAAAGGATTTAATTTCCATAATAAAAGACTGGATCAGAGCAGCCTCCCCATTCCACAAAAATAACATGTCGTCCTGGTACCTAGTGTACCAGACAACATGTTCCTTGAATGGCTGGTGGTTAAATAGAAAGGATCTTTCCAAGTATGCCATCACACTGTTCGTGAAACTACTACCAGATGAAGCTCCCATTGCCACCCCACCTTTCTGTAGAAAAAGTTCACTATTAAAATAAAGGAAGTTGTTGGATAATACTATTTCTAAAAGTGTTTCTATGACATAAATCTCCTGGTTGTCTAAACCTTTAAGGTGAAGGAACTCCCTAACCCATTCAATGCCAGGTTGTTGGAGTATTACAGTGTATAAATCCTTGACATCTACCGTAAGAAAAACTAAATTCTCATTAAATTCTAAATTGTTGATAGACTCACGGAAATGCCAAGAATCATGGCATATTTGATCTTCTAATTTCAACACTGGTTTCAATTTAGAGTCGATGTATTTTGCACATGCATAAGAAATGGAGCCCCTGCCATCAACAATAGGTCTAAAAGGTGGATTAACCAAATTTTTGTGTATTTTAGGGTCCCCAAAAAGCACTAGGATCATAGGTGCAGGCATGGTCAAGTAGTGGAACGTATCTACATCAATGCTCCCTTCCAGAAACAAGTCTGAAAGGGTAGCATTTATTTTCCTGTAAGCTCCATGAACCTGATTAAGGCCAACCTTTTCATATACTGCACCATCTAACACCAAATACATCCTCCTAACATAATCATGTTGGTCCATAAACACTAGTCCTCCGCCCTTATCGGGTTTCATGACTCGAACTTGGCAAATATTCAGTAAGTCAACAAAATCCTTCTCTTTGGCCGATATGTTCTTGTAATTGTTTAGATGACAACTATTGTGAAAAAAACATTCTTCTGAAGTCAATTTCACAAGCTTTTTCAAACTGACATAAGATGTCATTTACGGGAGGGTTAAACAAGCTTGAGACCCACAGACTGTCTGTAAGTGTTGAGTGGGCTCCCATCGACAGCTGTGAATTCAATTTACGGACAATTTCAAGTCAATGATAAGCTTGACCAGATTAGCTCTCCTATCCGGCACGAAGTTTAAACCTTTAGAAAAAAAGGTCTACCATCTCTTTCCCCACAATTAGGGAACTAAAGTTGAAGATTTTAAAGTCTCCTTCGGAACTATTAAGAATGATAGGGAGCTCTGGTGTTATCTCCTTCTCCAGTTGTGGCGTTTCCTGTTCTGCCATTGCCTCCTGTTGTTCCCCTGTCCATTCGAATGGAGTTGTTGGGAAGCATTGGGCTCCGAAAAACCTGCTGTTCATTGGTATTCCCGTGGGTGTCTGTGTCTTGTGTTGGATGTTGGTGGCCATGACATTGTAGATTATTCCTTATACGCTCACTGCGCCGAATAGGTTGTGCCGAATCCATAAACCCTTCATTTATCAAATCATTGGTGTTATCAGGCTGGTTTATATTAACTGCCTGAGCAGCAGTATTAGGACCAGGAGGGAAAGCCACAACTGGGGGAGGGGCTGGATATGCAGTCCCTTGGGAATAGTCTTTAAGGTCTCTCAGTAATTTTTTCTTTTTAACTTCAATGTATTTCCCCAAACTGGCTTCAATGCTGTTAAAAATTCATGCATATTCGAACCTATATCTATCATAGTCATTGTCGCTCATAATAATTTGTTCAAGGGCACCCAACTCATTTCTGTAAGACATAATTTGAGTCTTATAATTGCTAATTAATAACACCAAAAATTAAAGCCCTTGCTTATCGAAAAAGGGCCATCAATTCTAAATGAAAGGGAGATTTATTAACAAGCCTTTAGGGTATCTCCACTGACACAGACCTTTTGGTATGATTTTTTTGCTGATGCATTCTTCTAAGTAGGAAACTTCAAGCTGAAGTTTCCTGCATTTAAATAGCTTTTCATCGAATGCATTAAGGTGGTTCACAATACAGTTTTCATTGTGTGCACCATTATTTCCATTAAAAGTTTCTGCTGGTGCATTAGTGTTAGTGAAAAAAGAAACATGTCTTAAAAAGGAATCCATAGTTGGAATATCACTCACCCGAGCAATATCACCCGATCTCTGTAAGCCATGGCCTACGTTCTCAAAGGCTCCCAAACTGCTATTTACATTCCCTTGGTTCGGTGTAGCTCATTCAGGATTGGCAGAGGCGTCCATTGGCAGAGAAGGTTGTGTCGGCAGCTCGCCCTGTTGTGTGTTACTTTGAGGTGCAGGTACCACAATGCTTCTTGAGGTGGCTTGCACAGTCTTTAAATCCATACGTTGCGATAGACTGTCAACATTTTTCATTAATTCTTGTACAAGCAGGGTTAAATTTCCCGCAGCATTCGCTTCCTGGCCAATATTTGTTGAATTATTTAACCCTGTATCCTGGGAAAACAAAGGTTGTGATGATAGAACCGAGCAGCTCGCCATGAAGACAACAACTAGAAAAAACCTTTAAATGCCAAACAAAGTAAACGAAAAAACGAGCAGGCAATGGATTCTTCAACACTTTATTCTCGTAAGAGCTTTCACTGACACCAGTGTATCAGCTTCTTCAGACTAAATAAACCAACTTGCTCCCAGTCTCCCAATTTAAAACTTTTTCAAAAAGTTCAAAGCCAATGAACTGATAGCCACAAAAAATGATGGCATCATATGCATTTAAAATTAAAGCAACATTGCCTATTTTTAAAGTTTAAAGTGCTATCTGCTATAAAAAACATTCCCATTATGGGAAGAAAAGAAACATTTTTTACAGACGTTATTTAAAATCAAAAGTGACCATGTATGTCTAAGTCAACAAGTTCTATACCACCTAAAGAATATTAGCACTCTCACTGTACAAAAGCCATACAAAAATGCATACATATTAAACTCTAAACTCTGGTAAATTATGCACCACAACATTAAAATCTGATCATGCTTTACATTCACAAAAAGAACCAAACAAATACGCTAAATGTAAATAAACACACAGGTTATGTGTCTTATTCATAAAACTAAAACACATATAAAATCTATTTATCGCATGTAAATAGTATAAAATCACATACTCAGCTCTATGTTATTTCTAAAGTCTACCACATGTTTATGCATTCTATTAAATAGATAAAATCCTGAAAGAAGTTTGATTATTATTATACCCAAAAACCACCAAAGTCGGAAAATCAAGCATGTTTTATGAATGCACAACACAAACTCGTCGAGACAGAAGATGTCATCAGGAGACCATAGTATCTGTATGCATATTACAGAACATTACTACCTAGTGAGGGCCTTCAGTTTTAATAAACATTTAGTAGATAGGGCCTCATTCAATCCAGGGAAAATGTGCGCTGCTGTTCTAACTTGCCATTCTAGTTCTGCGTCTTCCAATTTGAGTTCCCAAGGCCCACCTCTCTGTTTAAACTCCATTTGTTGTAATACCACAAATGTAAAACGGTGGTCAGGAAAAACTGAGCTGTGTCTAGCTAAAGCAATAGTGTTTATTTTATTAGTAATGCTATACTGATATTCATAAATCCTTGATTTTATCTTCCTCTCAGTTTTTCCTATGTAAAATGCCTCACATTGGTCACAGGTAGCTACATAGACTACCCCCCGAGAATCACAGTTATATCTACCATAAATGTGGTATTCTCTGTCTCTGATTTTTACTTTATTTGTTATTTTTATGTGCCTACATTGATGGCATCTGCCACACTTATTCATGCCCAAATTCCTTCTAGAGCTTCTGGAGGACCTTTCAGCTAAACATTTCAGGTTCAAACCCTTTCTAAAAGTCAATTATGGAGTTGAACTTAAGGAATTTCAAAGTTGGGTATCATCTGAAATGAAAATCCAATTTTTGTTAATAGTCTCCCTAATGACACAAGCATCTATTGAGAAGGTGTTTAAAAATCTAATGGGTTGGCTAGGAGCCTGAATGCTTCTAGTACTAAGGGGCAATTCACTCCATTCTACCGTGGAACTCGTGTCATAGCCTTTACGTAACAAGGGTCTAAAATGGCCCGAGACTCTTTTCCCAATAACTTCCTCAAAAATTAATTCAATAAAGGCACTTGGGTAGCTTCTCTTACAGAACATAGTTTTTAGTAGTTCGCATTCTAAAATAAAATCACTAGTCTGAAACCATTCTAGCTGCCCTCACTGCTTGTCCTTTTACTACTGCTTTTTTTTGCTGCCTATTTAAAAATAGGCAATGTTGCTTTATTTTTAAATGCATATGATGACATCATTTTTGTGGCTATCAGTTCATTGACTTTGAACTTTTTGAAAAAGTTTTAAATTGGGAGAATGGGAGCAAGTTGGTTTATTTAGTCTGAAGAAGCTGATACACTGGTGTCAGTGAATGCGCTTACAAGAATAAAGTGTTGAGAATCCGTTGCCTGCTCGTTTTTTCGTTTACTTTGTTTGGCATTTAAAGGTTTGTTCTAGTTGTTGTCTTCATGGCGAGCAGCTCGGTTCTATCATCACAACCTTTGTTTTCCTAGGATACAGGGTTAAATAATTCAACAAATATCGGCCAGGAAGTGAATGCTGCGGGCGATTTAACCCTGCTTGTACAAGAATTAATGAAAAATGTTGACAGTCTATCGCAACGTATGGATTTAAAGACTGTGCAAGCCACCTCAAGAAGCATTGTGGTACCTGCACCTCAAAGTAATACACAACAGGGCGAGCTGCCGACACAACCTCCTCTGCCAATGGACGCCTCTGCCAATCCTGAATGAGCTACACCAAACCAAGGGAATGAAAATAGCAGTTTGGGAGCCTTTGAGAACGTAGGCCATAGCTTACGGAGATCGGGTGATATTGCTCGGGTGAGTGATATTCCAACTATGGATTCCTTTTTAAGACATGTTTCTTTTTTCACTAACACTAATGCACCAGCAGAAACTTTTAATGGAAATAATGGTGCACACAATGAAAACTGTATTGTGAACCACCTTAATGCATTCGATGAAAAGCTATTTAAATGCAGGAAACTTCAGCTTGAAGTTTCCTACTTAGAAGAATGCATCAGCAAAAAATCATACCAAAAGGTCTGCGTCACAGGAGATACCCTAAAGGCTTGTTAATAAATCCCCCATTCATTTAGAATTGATGGCCCTTTTCGATAAGCAAGGGCTTGAATTTTTGGCATTATTAATTAACAATTATAAGACTCAAATTATGTCTTACAGAAATGAGTTGGATGTCCTAGAACAAATTATTACGAACGACAATGACTATGATAGATATAGGTTCAAATATGCACAAATTTTTAACAGCAGTGAAGCCAGTTTGGGGAAATACATTGAAGTTAAAAAGAAAAAGTTACTAAGAGACCTTATAGACTATTCCCAAGGGACTGCATATCCAGCCCCTCCCCCAGTTGTGGCTTTCCCTCCTGGTCCTAATACTGCTGCTCAGACAGTTAATATAAACCAGCCTGATAACACCAATGATTTGATAAATGAAGGGTTTATGGATTCGGCACAACCTATTCGGCGCAGTGAGCGTATAAGGAATAATCTACAATGTCATGGCCACCACCATCACACCCACAGGAATACCAATGAACAGCAGGTTTTTCGGGAGCCCAATGCTTCCCAACAACTCCATTCGAATGGACAGGGGAACAACAGGAGGCAATGGCAGAACAGGAAACGCCACAACTGGAGAAGGAGATAACACCAGAGCTTCCTATCATTCTTAATAGTTCCGAAGGAGACTTTAAAATCTTCAACTTTAGTTCCCTAATTGTGGGGAAAGAGATGGTAGACCTTTTTTTCTAAAGGTTTAACCTTCGTGCCGGATAGGAGAGCTAATCTGGTCAAGCTTATCATTGACTTGAAATTGTTTGTCCGTAAATTGAATTCACAGCTGTTGATGGGAGCCCACTCAACACTTACAGACAGTCTGTGGGTCTCAAGCTTGTTTAACCCTCCCCTAAATGACATCTTGTGTCACTTTGAAAAAGCTTGTGAAATTGACTTCAGAAGAATGTTTTTTTTCACAATAGTTGTCATCTAAACAATTACAAGAACATATCGGCTGAAGGGAAGGATTTTATTGACTTACTGAATATTTGCCAAGTTTGAGTCATGAAACCCGATAAGGGCGGAGGACTAGTGTTTATGGACCAACATGATTATGTTAGGAGGATGTATTTGGTGTTAGATGGTGCAGTATATGAAAAGGTTGGCCTTAATCAGGTTCATGGAGCTTACAGGAAAATAAATGCTACCCTTTCAGACTTGTTTCTGGAAGGGAGCATTGATGTAGATACATTCCACTACCTGACCATACCTGCACCTATGATCCCAGTGCTTTTTGGGGCCCCTAAAATACACAAAAATGTGGTTAATCCACCTTTTAGACCTATTGTTGATGGTAGGGGCTCCATTTCTTATGCATGTGCAAAATACATTGACTCTAAATTGAAACCAGTGTTGAAATTATAAGATCAAATATGTCATGATTCTTGGCATTTTCTTGTGTCTATCAACAATTTAGAATTTAATGAGAATTTAGTTTTTCTTACGGTAAATGTCAAGGATTTATACACTGTAATACCCCAACAACTTGGCAATGAAAGGGTTAGGGAGTTCCTTCACCTTAAAGGTTTAGACAAGCAGGAGATTTATGTCACAGAAACACTTTTAGAAATAGTATTATCTAACAACTTCCTTTATTTTAATAATGAACTTTTTCTACAGAAAAGTGGGGTGGCAATGGGAGCTTCATGTTTCGCAAACAGTGTGACGGCGTACTGGGAAAGATCCTTTCTATTTAACCACCAACCATTCAAGGAACATGTTGTCTGGTGCACTAGGTACTAGGACGACATGTTCTTTTTGTGGAATGGGGAGGTTGCTCTGACCAAGTCTTTTATTACGGAAATTAAATCCTTTACACATTTTTTGGATTTTACTTTTCAAGCGGGGACCGAGCAAATAGATTTTTTGGATATACACCTCAGGAAGGATCATTCCTATCACAGGTTTAGAACCACCATTTACCGCAAGCCCACATACTCTAATTCATTTCTACATTTTACTAGCTGCCACCCACTGCACCAAAAAAAAGCAGTAGTAAAAGGACAAGCAGTGAGGGCAGCTAGAATGGTTTCAGACTGTAGTGATTTTATTTTAGAATGGAAACTACTAAAAACTATGTTCTGTAAGAGAAGCTACCCAAGTGCCTTTATTGAATTAATTTTTGAGGAAGTTATTGGGAAAAGAGTCTCGGGCCATTTTAGACCCTTGTTACGTAAAGGCTATGACATGAGTTCCATGGTAGAATGGAGTGAATTGCCTCTTAGTACTAGAAGGATTCAGGCTCCTAGCCAACCCATTAGATTTTTAACCACCTTCTCAATAGACGCTTGTGTCATTAGGGAGCTTATTAACAAAAATTGGATTTTCATTTCGGATGATACCCAACTTAGAAATTCCTTAAGTTCAACTCCACAACTGACTTTTAGAAAGGGTTCGAACCTGAAATGTTTAGTTGAAAGGTCCTCCAGAACCTCTAGAAGGAATTTGGGCAAGAATAAGTGTGGCAGATGCCATCAATGTAGGCACATAAAAATATCAAATAAAGTAAAAATCAGAGACAGAGAATACCACATTTATGGTAGATATAACTGTGATTTTCGGGGGGTAGTCTATGTAGCTACCTGCGACCAATGTGAGGTATTTTACATAGGAAAAACTGAGAGGAAGGTAAAATCAAGGATTTATGAACATCTGTATAGCATTACTAATAAAATAAACACTAATGCTTTAGCTAGACACAGCTCAGCTTTTCCTGACCATCGTTTTACATTTGTGGTATTACAACAAATGGAGTTTAAACAGAGAGGTGGACCTTGGGAACTCAAATTGGAAGACGCAGAACTAGAATGGCAAGTTAGAACAGCAGAGCACATTTTCCCTGGATTGAATGAGGCCCTATCTATTAAATGTTTTTTTAAAACTGAAGGCCCTCACTAGGTAGTAATGTTCTGTAATATGCAAACAAATACTATGGTCCCCTGATGACATCTTCTGCCTCGACGAGTTTGTATTGTGCATTCATAAAACATGCTTGATTTTCGGACTTTGGTGGTTTTTGGGTATAATAATAATCAAACTTCTTTCAGGATTTTATCTATTTAATAGAATGCATAAACATGTGGTAGACTTTAGAAATAACATAGAGCTGAGTATGTGATTTTATACTATTTACATGCGATAAAATAGATTTTATATGTGTTTTAGTTTTACGAATAAGACACATAACCTGTGTGTTTATTTAAAATTAGCGTATTCCTTTGGTTCTTTTTGTGAATTTAAAGCATGATCAGATTTTAATATTGTGGTGCATAATTTACCAGAGTTTAGAGTTTAATATGTATGCATTTTTTGTATGGCTTTTGTACAATGAAAGTGCTAATATTCTTTAGGTGGTATAGAACTTGCTGACTTAGACATACATGGTCACTTTTGATTTTAAATAACGTCTGTAAAAGTTTTTTCTTTTCTTCCCATAATGGGAATGTTTTTTTTTATAGCAGATAGCACTTTAAACTTTAAAAATAGGCAATGTTGCTTTAATTTTAAATGCATATGATGACATCATTTTCATGGCTATCAGTTCATTGGCTTTGAACTTTTTGAAAAAGTTTTAAATTGTGAGACTGGGAGCAAGTTGGTTTATTTAGTCTGAAGAAGCTGATACACTGGTGTCAGTGAAAGCGCTCACAATAATAAAGTGTTGAAGAATCTATTGCCTGCTCGTTTTTTCGTTTACTTTGTTTGGCATTTAAAGGTTTGTTCTAGTTGTTGTGTCCATCAGTTTTTCTTGCCCCAGATGTCAGGTGACCCCCAAATGGGGAGCAAATAAAATTAAAAACACAAAAATAAACCTACAACCAAAAGCAAATACACCAAAAAGGCTTTTAAACATAGTAAAAGAAAGTAGAAGTATTGCCTGAGAAAAACAGGGGGCTGGAGGGAGGGTAACCAGGACTGCAGCAGTGAATACACTAAAACATCTACATTTATGGTAAGTGTACACAACTGTACTATGTACTTCGTGTTTCACTGTTGCAGTCATTGCATTTGGGTATATTCCCAAAGCTATGGTTGGGAGGAGGAATTTATACAGCATTAGGCCCAGCTATAAGGCCCTGCAAGACAGCAGTGGCAAAGCCAGCTCTGGATTTAGAGAAAATTGGTAACTGATAATGCTTGGTGAAAGTATGTGCAGAACTCCAGGTGGCAGCTTCTCGAATATCCCTGGTAGGAACACCTCTGAGAAAGGCTGTAGAAGTAGATGCAGCCCTGGTGGAATGAGATCTGATCCCCTGGGGGATAGGTTTTCCATGGTGCTTATAGCAGAAATTAATGCAACGGCTTATCCATTTAGAAATGGTTTGTTTTGAAATAGCCTTCCCCTCTGCCCCAGCAGCAAATGCTACTAGCAATTGTTCAGATTTTCTTTGAAATTTAGTTTTGTCCAAGTAGAATCGAAGTTGTCTGTGCACGTCCAAGGAATGCAGAATCCGTTCCCCTTTGTTCTGTGGATTGGGATAGAAGGCTGGCAAATGAATGGACTGATTAAAAGCCACACTGGAAACCACCTTAGGCATGAAGGATGGATTGGTCCTCAGAGATACCCTGACCGCATGAAAGATGATGAAAGGCTCCTCTGCCATAAGGGCCTGTAATTCAGATATCTTCTAGCTGAAGTGATTGCTAAAAGGAAGGCTGTTTTCCAAGAAAGAAATTTTAAGTCTGCAGTAGCAGCTGGCTCGAAAGGAGGTAAAGTGAGCTTCTCCAAAACAAAGTTAAGGTCCCAGGCAGGGATAGGAGCTCTTCTGGGTGGTCTCAAGTTCTTTGCCCCTGAGATACTGCTTGAACAGGGGATGAGAAAAGAGGGGTGGTTCTGCATTATAGTGAGCTGAAATAGCTGAAGTGTGGGTTTTAATAGAGGAAAAAGACAAGCCCTTGTGAAGCATCTCAGTTAAGTATTGCAAAATCTGAGGTAAATTGGGTGCTGCTGTGCTCTTCCCTACAGATTGGTTCCAGGCACAGAATCTTTTCCATTTGTCAGCATAAGATTTTTTAGTACTACGTCCTCTCGCCTCCAAGATGACATCCATCACAGGTTTGCTGAGGGATGCTAAGGGTGAATTTAAGTGATTAGCCAAGCTGCAAGGTTCAAGGTTGAGAGCTGAGGGTGCAGAATTTGGTTCTCCTGCTGAGACAGCACGGAAGGTGTCTAAGGCAGGTGCCAGGCAGATATTTGTGACACACTGTGCAGGAGTGGGTACCAGTGCTGGTGTGGCCAGTCTGGAGCAATCACAATCATTCTTGGTTTGTCCTGTTTGACTTTTAGCAGAACTTTGGAGAGCAGAGGCAGAGGGGGAAAGTTGTAGACTGATAGGTTTTTCCAGCTGAAGGATAGAGCATCCACTTTCCAGGCTTTTTTGTGGGGAGTCCCTGTGCAAAATTTGTCCAACTGGTAGTTCTGGGGGGATGCAAACAGATCTATGTCTGGGCTCCCCCATTTGCTTGTCAACATGTTGAAAATCCATGGTTCCAGTTTCCACTCGTGTGGGTCCATGAGATTTCTGCTTAGTCCGTCTGCCAGTGTATTCAATTTTCCTGGCAGGAATTGAGCTTTTAGGTGGACTTGCTAGCTCATTGCCATGTTCCACAATGCCATGGCTAGTCTGCAGAGGGGGTAGGAATGTGTATCCCCCTGCCTGTTTATGTACCACATAACCGTGGTGTTGTCCGTCTTTACCATTAGTTGTCCTGGAAGAATGTAGTCCTTGAAGGCTGTCAGAGCATTCTGTACAGCTAACATTTCTTTTTGATTGATATGTAGGTGCATTTGATTTGGGTTCCATTTGCCCTGAATGCACTTCCCTGCCAGGTGAGCCCCCCCATGCATAGTCTGATGTGTCTGTAGTTAGGGTTTGGGCGGCAGGGGGTGGTGTGAATGGCAGTCCCTTGTTTTGGTGGCAAGCCTCTGCCCACCATAGGAACTCCAGGTGCAGGCAAGGTATGATATTAATCATTGTTTCCAGGCTGTGACAATGTTGACTCCATAGACTTTTTAAATACCACTGAAGTTTCCTCATATACGGTCTTACATATGGAATTAGAAGAATGCAGGGAGCCATGAACCCCAAGGCTTGCAGTATTTGTCTTGTGGATAGCAGGGTTTTTGTGGCCACTTGTTTGAAGCAAGTTACAAAATGAATTTGCTTTTCTGATGTGAGGGAAGCCATCTGGGTAGTTGTATTCAAACTTGCACCCAGGAATGTAATCTGTTGAGAGGGTACCAGTTGTGATTTCTTTTTGTTTATGGTGTACCCCAGAGAAGTTATAACCCTTTTTACAAACGCCAGATGACTTAGAAGTATGGTCTAGTATTCTGCCTGAATTAGACAATCGTCCAGGTATGGATATATTTGAATATTTCTTTGCCTGCAAAATGCAATTACTGGAGCCCGGCACTTTGTGAATACCCTGGGTGCAGTAGACAAGCCAAAGGGCAGTGCAGAGAACTGATATTGCAAGCAGCCTGCTTTGAAGCGTAGGTATCTTCTGCAAGATTCCCTGATTGGGATATGCAGGTAAGCTTCTTTTAAATCTAGAGTTGCCAACCAGGGATCTTTGCCTAGCATAGGAAGTAACTGGTGAAGAGTCAGCATCTTGAATTTTGGAATGTCCAGAAAGGTGTTTAGAGTAGACAGGTCCAGAATTAGATGCCATGATTTGTCTTTTCTGGGTACCAGGACAAGCCTGGAATAGAAACCATGTCCCTTTTCCTCTTCTGGTACCAGTTGAATAGCCCACATGTTTAAGAGGGAAAGTACTTGTTTCTGAGCCTCTGCCCACTGATTTGGGGGCAGGCCTGGCCACCCGTTTGGTGTTGGCAAAGTGTGGAAATTAAATCTGTATCCCTGGAACACTATATTTAAAACCCATTTGTCCTGGGTTATGAGTTCCCAGTTTTTTGCATGAATAGCAATTTTTCCCCCCAAAGGGGCGGCTAAAAGGTTAAGTGCTTGGTAATTTTAAAGGAAAGCCATTGAGACTGTTTACCATAGGAGGGTGTCTTGTTATTTCCAGATTTAGAAGTGGAGGCCCCCCACTGCTTAGTTCTGAGAGTCCCCTGGGGCTGAAACCTGGTGATTTTGGTGTGTCTGGGTTTGGCTTGAGAGGATCTGGAAGGAGCTGGAAAGGACCAATTCTTAGTAGGCCAGTGCCTACTAAATCTTGGAGGTTGCACTTGTAAGAAATCTTTTACAGTTTGCATAGATTTAGCTTTATCTTCCATCTTTTTTGGAACTTCTTCAGGCTTATTGCCAAACAGGCAGTCCTGATTTAAAGGAGCATCCAACAATTTTGCTTTAACATGATAAGGCAGAGATTGCTCCTTAAGCCAAGCATGCCTTCTGAGCACAGACCCAGTAACAGCAGCCCTGCAAGAGGCCTCTAAAGAATCAAAACCACATTGCAAAGTATGTTTTCCAACTTGTTCAGCACAATGCAATAAATCCTGTAAATCTTTATTTTCCACACAGTCAGAAATCAACATCATTTTCTGTTTAAGCAGTCCAATAATATGCTGTTGATATTTTAACATATGAAATTGGCAGTTTAAAGCCCTGATTACCAAGGCTGCAGAAATATAAACCTTTTTACCCCATCTATCCAGCGCCCTGGAGTCTCTATCAGAAGGGGTAGGATTTTTAGCAGTAGAAGCCTTAATGCTCTTGGGCCCCTGAGAAATGGCTTCTGGATCTGCAACAGCATTTTTGAACAGGAAATTGTGAGACTCAGGAACCCTGTAGTATCTGTCAGGTTTACTAGGAGCCGGAGGGAGGGAATCAGGGGCCATATTGGATTCCGAAAACACATCATCAACAATGTCTAGTACAGGAGGTACAGCCAAAGGCCTATGCCGAGGTAGAAGAAGGAAATCCCTTAGCCTCTTTTTTGAATCAGAAAATTCCTGACTTTCCCAGTGAAAATGCTCCCTTAAGGTATGTAAGGTTTCCCCAAAAGAAAAGTCCTCAGGTGGGAAGCAGAGGGAATGGAATCCTCTGCATCAGAATCCTCATAAGTAGGTATGGACAAATCCAGGTCATTAGAAGAATCAGAAGAAACAGAGTCCTGATCAGAAAATTCATAGTCAAGCTCAGCCTTAGGCCTCTTAGAAGGGGGGGCGGGGTTTACTACCCCTGATTAGAGTAATAAGATCTTCAGCCATTTTGATCATTTGTTTTTTAGGCATAGGGGCCTGAACATGTGGCCTAGGCGTCATTTTTTTTTTGACATAGATCGAGATTTAGGCCTTAGTATAGAAGGTGGAGTGGGTTTAATCTGCAAGTCTGTAGGCCTGAATACACCCTCAGAAGCCGGTGCCTGCACAACGGTTCCGGACCCATCCAAGGTAGAGACATCCACTGGTTCCTTAGGTGAAGCATCTCGCAGCATACCAGACTCCGAATGGGTCTCAGTAGAGGCCTGTGAGTCAGAAGTAGCGGGTATCAGGGGCTGCGAAAGCACCTCACTGAGTACCGGCGTACTGGCGACTGGCTCGTACCGGCGAACTGGGGACTGGCTTAGTAGAAGCATAGTTGGCAGTTTTGGACCTTGACAGCCTGTCTCTGTCTTTTTCTTTGTGTTTTTTCAGAATTCCGGTAGTCGGATGGCTAACTGATGTCATTTCTGGATAATTAAACCAAGAACTGAAATATTTAGAGGCAAAAATGTACCGACGACGGATAGTGCGCTGATTAAATAAAGCACAAAACCGACAGCAAGGTACGTTGTGGTCAGGGCTTAGGCAAGGAATACAGTACAAATGAAAATCTTTATGAGGTATTTGCTTTCCACAAGTAATGCAATTATTAACTTTTACTGACATCGGTAAGGAGCAAGAAAAAGTTTCCCCAACAGGGTACTTAGCTTTAAGTTGAAGACTTCAGTTCTGAAACTCGAAAATGAAAATTTCAGGAGTCGGATGACCGGCACTTGTGAACTGCTTCTGCTTCGGGCACCGCACAGCAAGAAAGAATGATGTAATGTAGTCGGCTGCATGTTTTATACCCCTGATGACCTGACATCATGGAAGAAGGGACAGCAACAGACGTAGGACCCAAAACTTTGTTAATCAGGCCGACTGAGGGCAACCTGCCAGCAGATTACCCAAATGTAATGACTGCAACAGTGAAACACGAAGAACATCTGTGACAACTCTGGCGCAGTCAATGTTATGGAGTGATAGGTCAGTGAGTTCCCATACGGAAGAGCAATGAATAACACAGGATGAAACTAAAGAGAATGTGGCATAGAAGATACTCTGGAACTTTCTATAGAATGCCTGCAGGACACACAGAACAAAGAATGTGTCCTCAATTTAGAAGAAAATGATATAAGAGAAGAGTTGCTTAATTTAATAGGGATGGACAGACATGTTAAGATTAATGAAAGAAATACTACAGAAAGTCAATAAAACCCAAAAAGTTAGAAGTTTGATAAAACACATGAACACAGTAATTGACTGTCCATAGAGTTCATACAATAAGGGCAGCCGTGGTGGTGCAGCGGTTAGCATTGTCGCCTCACAGCAAGAGGTTCTCCGGTTCGATTCTCAGCTGGGGTGCCTTCTGTGCAGAGTCTGCATGTCCTCCCTGTGGTTGCATGGGTTTCCTCCGGGTGCTCCAATTTCCTCCCACATCCCAAAGACATGCTGTAGGTGGATTGGACACTCTAAATTGGCCCTAGGTGTGCGTGTGTGTGCCTTCTGAGGACTGTGGAACCAAAGGAAGCCCGACCCCTAGAGACCACGTCCAGTTTGTAATGAGTAACAAAGGTATGGGGGGAAGCCCATGTGGCCGCAGCACAAATATCGTCCAAAGATAGTCTGGCATGGTATGCTACAGATGCAGAAACAGCCCTAGTAGAGTGAGCCTTGACGGGAAATGATAAGAGTTTTTCCTGCTGAAGAATAAATAAAGGAAATACAATTAGCAATCCATCTGGAAATGGTAACCTTGGAAATAGAGGATCCCGCTCTATTGTCTGAAAAGGAAATAAACAATTGGTCTGACTTTCGTAGATGTTTGGTCCGGTGTAGGTAGAATTGCAATTGTCTGTGCACATCCAGTTGATGAAATCTAAACTCTGCCTTGTTCGAAAATTGAGGGAAGAACACTGGGAGCTCAATAGACTGGTTGAGATTAAAGGTAGATGTGATTTTAGGGAGAAAGGATGGGTAAGGTCGAAGAGAGACTCTGTCCTTATGAAAAATTAAATACTGGGTTTAATGGAGAGGGCTTGAATCTCTGACACTCGTCTGGCTGATGTAATGGCTATCAGGAAAGCCGTTTTCCAAGACAAAAACTTTAACTCGCAGGTAGCAGCCGGTTTGAAAGGAGGGGAGATAAGGGATTGCAAAACCAGGTTTAAATCCCAAGGCATAATAGAATAGGTTCAGAAATAGGATGCCGGAGTAATAAGGTGCCCTTTAAAAAGGCTTTGCAGAGTTTGTGAGCCATAAGGGAAGGCTCATAGGAGGTATGAAAGCTAGAAATAGCCGCCAAATGGACTTTAATAGTGGCAGGCGCAGAACCCTGCTGAAAGAGCATGGACAAGAACTCCAAAACCGCAGGAATTGAGGCTGTGTAGGGGTCGATTCCTTGAGCATGAGCCCAAATAGAGAATCTCTTCAATTTGCTGGAATAAATCTTCCTAGTCGAAGACTTATGAGAGGACGATAAAATGCGTACTACCTCAGATGACAAATGATGAAGTCTGACTAGCAACGGAAGTGGAGTAGCCAGGCTGTCAACCTGAGGGTCCGCAGGGAAGGGTGGAATTGTCCCGACATGTGTGTCAGTAAGTCTGGTACTGGGTCCAGAATCCAAGGAGTGTCCACCACGAATGGATGGAGGAAGGAGAACCAGACAGTGAGGCCAGTGTGGGGCAATTAGAATCATCTTGCTTCCCAATGATGGGGCTTTCTGAATCACTCTTGGCAACAGAGGAAACGGAGGGAAAGCATAGAGCAGACCGGAGGGCCAATCGTGGACTAGAGCGTCCCTGGGTGATTCCCCCTGTGGGGGGATCAGAGTGAAGTAATTGCTGCATTTGGCATTGAGGGGATTGGCGAAAAGGTCACAGCAAGGCTGACCCCACCTGTAGAATATCTGTTCCGTAACCAGAGGGTTCAGGGACCACTCGTAAGGCATGAGAATAGCTCTGCTCAGCCTGTCTGCTATCACACTGACCTTCCCCGGAATGTGCGTTGCCACTAGAAACTGTTGGGAAGATACTGCCCACTGCCACACTCACATGGCCTCTCTGCACAGGGGGTAAGATCTGGTTCCTCCCTGCTTGTTCAGGTACCATACCACTGACATGTTGTCCGAATGTATCGCAATCGTCCCAAGAGGGAGAAAGCTTTGAAGTGCCCGCAACGCCAGAAGCACTGCTCTCATCTCTAGGACATTGATGTGCAGATGTACCTCGTGATCCTGCCACGTGCCTTGGACCATCCTGCCAAGATAATGCCCCCCCACCCCATCTGGGAGGCGTCCGTGGTCACGATGGCTACAGGTGATGGAGGAACAAACTGTTTCCCCTCGTCCAGATTGGTGGAGTATAGCCACCAACTGAGATCCTGTTTGCATCGGTCTGTGAGCAGGATCAGATGAGAAAGGGGGAGTGTCTGAAAGGACCATTGGGCAAACAGAAGCCATTGAAGAAGCCTCATATGTAATCTGGCTAGAGGCACTAGCATAATGGTCGCTGCCATGGTGCCCAAAAGCTGAAGAACCCATCTCACTTGTACTTTCCTGAGGGGTAATAGTGCGCAGACCTGATTTTGTAATATTATGATCCTTTGTTGTGGCAAGAAGGCTCACATTTGGACGGTGTCTAGCTCTGCGCCTATAAACGTGACACGCTGTGAGGGCAGCAAGGCAGACTTTTCCCAGTTTAACGTTATTCCAAGTCGTTGACAGAAGGAAATGGTGGCGTCCCTGGCTTGGATAAGTAGATGCCTGGTGGGAGCGGTGAGGAGCCAGTCATCCAGATAAGGAAACACCTGGAATCCTTGACGTCTCAGGTGAGCTGTCACCACCGCCAAACACTTGGTGAACACATTGGGGGCTGTGGTGAGACCAAAGGGCAGGGCACGAAACTGAAAATGGCTGGCTCCCAGCCGGACGTGTAGGTGACTCCTGGATGTCCTGTCCATTTTGATATGATAGTAAGCATCCTTGAGGTCGATGGAGCACATCCATACTTCTTTTTCCAACAACGGAAAAATGGACTGAAGGGTGACCATTCAGAACTTGGACTTTTGAACATAGTGGTTTAATCGGCTGAGATCTCGAATGGGTCTCAGGTCCCCTGTCTTTTTCGTCACCAAAAAGAGTCTTGAGTAAGTCCCTAATCCGATTTGGTCTGAGGGGACAGGTTGGATGACTCCTTTCTTTAGCAGCTTTGAAACCTCTAAGGCAGCGTGATCCCTTTGACTGGTTGGAACGTCCGGGATTCTTCTGACTGGAGGAGGGTCTGACGAAAGGGGTATGGCATAACCTCCGGAAACTATTTGTAACACCCATCAATCCTGGGTGATGCTTTCCCAGGCTTCCGGGTGTAACGATATGTGGCCCCCGACTGGCTCTGGAGAAGCACAGTCGGGCAACACATCAGGAACGATGGTAGGAAGAACCGCGAAAGGAAACACGGTCTCCCGAGTTGCGGGGGCCTCCTCTACCTCCAGGGCGGCATCTTCCTGAATAACCTCCCCCACCTCTGCCTCTGGAAGGGGAATCACCTTGTGCGGCAGGGAAAATCCTCTGTGATTTCTTGAACCACATCTTCCCACCTCCCTGAGCTTTGGGGTAAGGCCTAGAGGGGAGGGAAAAAAGTACAGTTTTGTACCTACCATAAATGTAGATGTCCGATAGATATGCAACTGCAGTCATAACATATGGGTTGTCCTGCCTCAAGCAGCCCTCGGTCGGCCGGATTCCAAAGTCTGGTTCCGACGTCGGCTGATGTCGCATTTCTCTCCGACGTCAGAGCGGCTGGAGTATATAAGCATCAGCCGACGCCATCTTCTTCAGTGTTTCTTGCCCCAGATGCCAGGTGCCCTCCAAGGAAGGCTGTAATCAAATTGGAAGACAATAATAGGTTTCCAGACAATAAATAAGCAATAAACAGATACACCATAACAGATATCCCCAGCTAAGGATAACAGGGAGAGCAGTGGACCCAAGGCATAGAGGGAAGGAGGAGGGAAACCCGACTGCAGTTGCATATCTATCGGACATCTACATTTATGGTAGGTACAAAACTGTACTATGTCCTTCAAGAATGCAACTGCAGTCATAACATATGGGTTGAATACCATAGCTTAGCTGGGGGAGGTGGTATGCTCTAAGAAAAGGATGGTGTAGCTATCAATCCCTGCAGGACTGCCGAAGCAAAGCCTGCTCTGGATCTGGAATATAAAGGGAGGTTGTAGTGTTTGGAAAATGTATGCACGGAGCTCCATGTAGCAGCTTCTAGAATGTCTTTTGTAGGCACCCCTCTTCAAAATGCTGTAGAGGTGGCTGTAGCTCTGGTGGAGTATGGTTTGACATTGGCTGGCACACTCTTTCCATGGAAGGAATAACTGAATCTGATGCAATGTCCAATCCATTTTGAAATTGTCTGTTTGGAAATTGCTTTTCCTTGTACTCCAGGGAGCGTAAGCTACAAAAAGCTGATCAGACTTCCTACTGGTCTTGGTTCTGTCTAGGTAGTAGCGAAGTTGTCTGTGTATGTCCAAGGTACGTAACAGTCTTTCCCCTTTGTTCTCAGGATTGGGAAGGAAAGTAGGCAGGTGAATTGCTTGATTTAAAGAAACCCTAGATACCACTTTTGGCAGAAAGGTAGGGTTGGTTCGTAAGGAGACCCTGTCTCTGTGAAAAGTTATGAACGGTGGTATTGCCATTAAGGCCTGTAATTCTGAAACCCTTCTTGCTGAGGTAATGGCCAGCAGTAAAGCTGTCTTCCAGGAAAGAAATTGTAAATCCACAGAGGCTGCTGGCTCGAAGGGTATTCCAGAATGAGTGGAATGCTCAAAAGTGATGCATCATGACCCTTGTTGGTATTCCAAATGCTGAATCTCTTCCATTTGGCTGAGTAAGCCTTTCTGGTGGATGGTCTGCGGGCTTCTGTTAGTATCCGCTGAACTTCCTTGGAGAGAGGCAAATTGAGGTTATTTATGGGATTTCCCAAGCTGTTAGCTGTAGCGTCTGGATGTTGGGATGAACTGTCCTGAAGTTGTGTTGAGTCAAAAGTTGGGGCCATTGTGGAAGGGCCCACGTTTTGTTGTGACATATGCTCCGTAGTAGTGGGTACCAGTGTTGTCTTGGCCAGTCTGGAGCTATTAGGATCCCCTTCGGCTGCTCTGCTTTGATCTTTAATAACACTATGGTCATCAGTGGCAGAGGTGGAAATGCATAAATTATTAGGGAGCTCCAGTTGAATGAGAGGGCATCTATTTTCCATGCTTGTGGATGATATGTCTTTGAGCAGAACTTTTGTAAGTGATGATTGAGGTGGGAGGCAAATAGGTCTACATCCGGCCTGCCCCATGTCGAGGTGAGTCGTATAAAGATGTCTGGATGTAGCCTCCATTCGTGGGGGTCCAGGAAATTCCTGCTTAGACTGTCCGCCAGAACATTGTCTTTGCCTGGAACAAACTGGGATTGTAACTGTATGTTTAGACCCAGTGATTTTTCCCAAAGATTCATTGTCAGTCTGCAAAGGGGGTAAGAATGAGTGCCCCCTTGCTTGTTTATGTACCACATCACAGTGGTGTTGTCTGTCCGTATTAGTAGGTGGCCTTGTTGAAGTTGTTGTCCAAAGGCCTCGATGGCATGCATTACTGCTAGCATTTCTTTTTGGTTGATATGCAGATGTGTTTCCTTTGGAGACCATTGCCCTTGAATACATCTGCCCTCCATGTGCGCCCCCATCCAAGGTCTGAGGCGTCTGTGGTCATGGTCTGTGATATCTGAGGTTTTTTGAACGACATACCTGTGTTTGACTGGCATACTGTGGCCCACCATAGAAATTCCTTTTGAAGACATGGAATGAGTGGAATAGTTGCTTCTAGGTTGTTGCTGTGTTGAGACCATAAGCTTTTTAAGTACCATTGAAGCTTTCTCATGTGTAGTCTTGCTAGTGGAACCAGGAGAATGCAGGATGCCATGTAACCCAGGGCCTGTAGAAAACTCCTTGCAGTCATCTGGGTGAGCTTTGCTAAACTTTTGAAGTAATGAGTTAACTTCTTTTGCTTGTCTTCTGTCAGGTAAGCCATTTGAGAGGCTGTGTCTAGTTTGGCTCCTAAGAAGGTTATTTGCTGGGATGGCTGAAGTCTTGACTTTTGAAAGTTGACTGTGTATCCCAGAGCCTGTAGCAAGTGTATGACATAATTCAAGTTTTTGTCAAAGTTAGTTTGTTGTCCGCTTGTATGAGGCAATCGTCCAGGTACGGGTAGATTTGAATCCCTGGAGCTTGCAATGAGCAATTACTGATGCCAGGCATTTCGTGAATACTCTGGGCGCAGTAGATAAGCCAAATGGCAATGCTGAGAATTGATAATGCTCTGGCCCTGCAAGAAATCTGAGGTATCTTCTGCAGCTGTGTCTGATAGGGACATGCAGGTATGCCTCCTTGAGGTCCAGAGTAATCAGCCAAGACCCCTTGCCCAGCATGGGAAGGAGTTGCTGTAGAGTCAGCATTTTGAACTTTGGTACTATGAGAAAAGTGTTTAAAGCGGACAAGTCCAGTATTGGTCTCCATTGAGTTTCTTTTCTTGGAACAAGGAACAGTCTTGAATAAAACGCAAGCGCAAGAACATCAGTTGGAGCGGAGCACTCTGGCTCCGAAGACAAGGAAGCGCTCGGAGGAGGAACCATCGACACAACCAACGGGACAGGCTCCGGAGCCGACTGGGTCTGAGCCGAAAATAATTTAGCCAACACCGGCGACTGCAGGAGCCTCTGCACCACCCTATCAACATCCAAATCAGAAAGCCTGGAGGATTTGGAGGACAGGGATGGAGAATGGGATCTCCTGTCAGGAGAACCATGCCTAACACTGGGAGATCGGCTCCAAATTGGTTCCAGTAAAATAGGAGCCGAAGCCAATTCCTGCACCACAGATACCTCCTGCGGCCCCGAGGACATAGGAGCCGAGGTGGCAGAGTCAAGTTTTGAAAGTTTCTCTGGCGGCTCCGAAGAAACAGAGGGAGCCGGAGATCTTTTCTTTGCTTTCGAAGCCTTAGGCTTGGCCTGGGAACCAGAGGCCGAGTCCAAAGACTCCTCAAACGAAGGTTTCAAGAGACCCTTCAATATCAATTTATTTTTTCTCTCCTGAAGCACCCTTGGACTGAAGGCGTGACAGAAGCTGCAAGACTCTTGTAGATGAATTGCACCTAAGCAATAAACACATACAGAATGTCCATCTGTGATGGACATCTTGTAACCACACTTGGCACATTTTTTGAAACCGGAAGGTTTATGCTCCTTCTGCTCTTTAGACATTTTGAATGATCCGACTAGAAAAAACACAGCAGGCGGGAAAACAGTAGTCACTACCACAACCAAGAACCTCTAAGTGAAACGGTTCTCAAAAGCACACACACAAACCAAACAAGAAAAAAACGACCAAGAGCTGGCTAGTTTAGCAACAAACAACTTAAGTAACTACAACACACAGAAAAGGAGGACTAGGTCCTCTAACTCAAACAGGCCAAGCCCACCGGAAAATAGGGATGCCAAATACAGATAAGAAACACACAAAAAATATAATCCACAATATGCAAAATAGCTATTAAAATAGCTTTTGGGTTGAAATCGGCAAATTTCTCTAGAGAAATTGAAAAAGTAAAGGAACTTAGCCACAGCCAAGCGAGACCACGTCCTAGCTACAAGTGCGGCAAACGAGATCTGGGGTTATGGAGCAGTGCAGCATAGGATACCTGCTTGGCCCAGCCAATGAAAGACTTCGAGCTAGTAAAAAAATTGGCCGAGTCGGAGCCGAATGAACCCATGAGTAAGAATGTAGGCGAGATTGGACTACATAACATGTATTTATATACTCACTCTGAACAAATACCAGCTTGGTAAACAACAAGAAAAACAATACTCCTACTTAAGAGTGAACTTGCAAGCTATCCTACAAACTATAGACCAGTGACTTGCCTTCCGATGACATATAAACTATACACTGGAATTGATGCCGACAGTTTACAGTCACTTAGAAGAAAACTCAATCATGGCAAAAGAACAAAAGGGTAATAAAAGAAAGCAATGTGGAAGAAAGGGTCATTTGTCGTTAAATAAAGTCATAATGGCGAACTGAAAAAAGGGGGAAGAGTGTAAGTATAGCATGGACAGACTACAAAAAAGCATCTGACAGTATCCCACATTCATGGATAAAAGAGTGCTTAAAAATGTGTAAGACACACCCTACACTGACGGATTACATTACAGAGACCATGAAACAGTGGCAAACCACTTTGCAGTTAAGCCGTGATAAAGGACAAATTATTATTCCAGGGATAAAAATTCAAAGAGGGATAGTCCAGGGTGACTCTCTGTCACTGCCACTCTTTCTCTTGCCCCTAACCCATTAACCTGTCTACCTAACAGATTAGGTCATGGCTACAATTTGGCTCCCAAAAAAACAAGTGTAAAGTCTTCTCATCTTCTTTTTGTAGATGATTTAAAACTGCATAGTTCATCACGAGAAAATTAAAGTACAACTGCAAGTGGTCAAAACTTTTTCAGATGATGTAAGAATGTCATTTGGTCTTAATAAATGTGCAAAAAGCAACCTTTAAAGCAGGAAAGCTGCAGCACCAAGAAAGCTTCAGTTTGGGACAGGAATGTGATATGAAAGATCTTGACCATGTGGGAATATATAAATATTTGGGAATTTAAGGATCAACAATAAAACATGAACAAATGTGAATAAAAGTTAGTAAGGAATATTTTAGAAGACTTAAATTAATACTGAAAACAGCACTGACATCTAGGAACAAAGTCTAAGCTATAAATCAATTTCCTTTTCCTGTCTTAACTTACAGTTTTGGAATGACTGTCTGGCCCCAAAAGGTGTTGGATCGCTTGGACAGGAAAACAAGAAGGATGCTTCATGCTCATCAAATGATTTATAAAAATCAGTGTGTATACTAAGAGTATATATATACATCCCCATTCTGAAGGAGGTATGGGCCTCCTCGAAATTGATTACTTACACAGATCTGTAATAGTGACACTGCATACATTTCTGCTGACCTCACAAGACCCAAACATAGAGAAAGTTTTGAAACATGAGGAGAATATGTTTAAGATGACTTCCCTGCTTAGTTTAGCAGAAGCATTTTGGTGTCAAGCGGGAATGGAAATCAAACCATCAAGCAGCAACTGAATGTGCCAAAAAACAAAAGGAAGAGTATAAGATGAAGGATCACATGAGAAGACAAGAAATGTGGAAAATGCATAAATACAGTTGTAAGTATAGAAAAGGTTAATATTGATGAGCCAAGATAGTGGACTATGTACACGCTGGTTTACAAAGTCCATTGAACACGTAGGAGAAACAGATAAATGCAGGTTTTGCAAAACAGAAATGGAAACAGCCTCATATCTTGTTGCTGGTTGTGATACATTAATGGCAGAAGGACTGTATACTGAAAGCCATAATAATGTGGCAAGATTGCTGCACTGTGGATTTATAATTTTGAAGTAGATGAAAAATACTGGAAGCATGAGCCACAAAGCATTACATAAAATGATGAAGTTTAATCATATGGGATCACCCATTACCAACAGTTAAAAAAACAGATACGAGAAAACCAGATATAGTAGTCCATGAAAAGAAGACAAAAGTAGCATTGATCATTGAAATTTCTACACCCACTGACTACAGTGTCTTCTGTACAGAGAGACACAAAGTCATAAAACTCCAGGATTTGCAGGCAAAAACAAGGCAATGTGGAAAAAGGATACCCAGACAGTTCCAACAGTAGTAATAGCTATGGGTCTTGTAAAAAATAATTTACAATCATACTTAGATATGTTACTGATACATGTAACTCCATACGAACTGCAGAAGGAGTCACTACTGGGCACACTGCTGGTGCTGCGAAGAGCACTTCTGGCTAACATCCAAGATTGAAACAATACTAATTTCATGAACTTTAATCATACTTTGACTTAGGAATGGGGTCCATTCCTGTCATGGTATTAGAAACCCAAAAGACGTGGAGAAATTAAAACGAGAACAAATAATATATTCATAAAGTACTTTAAAAACTAAGCCAACAAGAGAATGGAGAAAAGAGATTTTGCCAGCAGGGATGACTGCAAGCAGGTTACAAAAAATAGGCAAGAGAATGCTGGAATTTACTGGAGATAAATGACAAAGGAACCAACGTATTGGGATCAAATAACTACTGGGGGAAAGGTAAAAGAGTGGAATAAGGCCAAGAAGACATTTGGGTTGCAAGCTACAGCTTGCCTTCCCTACTAGGGATTGATATCAGAGTATATGCAAATGAAAACAGACAGAGGAATTGTAAGTTAAAGACCTGCTCTGTTAGAGTTTTTAGTTGAATCTACAACTGAAGCTGCTGTTAAAAATGGATAATTAGTAGAGCATATACAGTCCTCCATGACAACTATAAGAGTAAGTCAAAGATTGGGAAGAGAGACTGAAAAAGCAATTTACAAGGAACAGTAGGGGGACATATGTATTGCTCTCAAGTATGCAACAAAATCTAGAAGGTTTAGAAGTTTTGCTTGGAAGTGCTTGCTTAAGTATTTTTATACCCCAAGCAGACTTCAAAGATTTTTTCCTCAGGCAGGCAGTAAATGTTGGAAGTGTGTTCGGGAAGAAAGAGGTAAATGGGAACATATGTTTTGGGAGTATAATGAGCTGGCAGACTTCAAACATTCCCTACAGAGAACTTCTGTCAGAAATATTGGGTGAGCAAATGACTGTACCTAAGGAAATGATTATTTTGAGCTGCTACACAGATTTGAATTGCCCAGACATAGTAAGGCCTTATTAAGTTTAATTCTTTTGGTTGCCAAAAACACAATTACTAGAAAATAGAAATTATATTGTAAAAGAAATAAAAGAACTGGAAGAGAGATCTTTCGAAAAAGGAAGTAACAAATTACATAAAATGAATGGAAATTGTGGGAAAGATATATGCAGAATAATAATGTTCAACAGGAGAACTGAGATTTAAGAGAAGGCAGAAACTAAGCAATTTATCTAATGTTGGACTAATGATAGTTATAAAAAAACACGATGTATGCTGTATGTAAATGGAAAATGTTAATATGATTTGTTTTACTTTCTATTAATGTATGTTTGCGAATGTCTTAAGTAATAATTTAATAAAGGTGTTTAAACCTTTTTGCCACACTGGACTACAGTCCATAAGAACTGTCAACCTGCCACATACCTACAAATAAAAACTGGGCAGAAGTGTCTATACTGGTATGTTTAAATAGCCCCCTGCATTCTTTCTTGCATTTCAAATCACTTCAAAGTAAAGAGAAGTGTTGTTTTCACATGCGGGAGGTTTGACCTGCACAAGAACATGCTGCATGTACAAATAACCATGTACACCACCCAGGCAGTGCTACAAGTAATAACGTGACAAATTTCAAAAGTATTTCAAGTATTAACAGATGCAAAAAAAATGTGTTTTAAAGACATGTCTACAGAAAGTAAAGTTCCCACAAGAAATGCATCCCATGGGAGGGGAAACCTAGCTAGGCCTGAACATGCATACTTCCTTTAGAATATATAAGGCATGATAAAAATTATAAATTTCATTCTTTCTGCATCCAAACAAGATACACCTAAAGTCATCTGCATTAGGACGAATCTTCTGTGCCCTTTTGCTGCTTGGATAACTAGAACTAATACACATATGAGCACAAGCATAGGTTATTGTTAATTTTCTCCAGCAGCCTTTCAGAACGTATTTTGCATTTCTCTACAAAACTTTACCACAAAGCTTAAGCCTGGCTCTGTTCCAAATGGCAAACTGACTTTTGATCAAATAATGTTACTTTTAGCCAGCCCAATGGCATAAAGAAATAATGTCCTGAGTACAGCCCAAGCAACCAGAATTCAACTAGTGGCTCAAGTGCTTGACAGAGGTAGCAGGGTGGACTGGCATGGTTACTCTGGGGCAAAGAGCCAGACACGGGCTGTAGCAGTCCTTCTGAGGAAAGAGGCAGGCCCACAACCTAGGGACATTTGTGTAGTTCCAAACGGCGATAACCTTCATCAACTGCAAGGAGCATACACTGGCATAGAAAGGCAGAGTGACTTCCATGATGATGCGGGTCACAAACACAGAGTGTTAGGTTAAAAAGACAAAAATGCCCTCATTGCTAGGATACTGATGAGGACAAATACAAGCCTCACAGCTGCCTGAATGACAACCTTGAAAGATGATCTTAAGTCTGATTGGGGAGGCTTGATGACTGGCACATATGTGAGCAAACAACAAAAAAAATAACAGTACTGTTGCTTGACTACACAAAATACAGCAGTCGTGTTTTACCTTGATGTGTAACAAATATGACTTTAGAGGTAATACACTGAGTAATGAAACTGTAACAAGAATAAGTAGAGAGAAACAAAATATCTAACTTACTCAGTAGGTTTGAGCTGAAATGTTTCTGCATGCTGTGGTATTCCATAAACGTGTTCATAACCATGCAAAGAAAAATCCAAGCCAACAGAGGTCGGGCCTAGATATATGAAACAAAGAACAAATTACAAACGGACCACAGAATATTTACTAAAAAGAAGAAGGTAACACAATGTCGGACCAGTATGTGGACTTCATTAAGTGTTTGGCATTTATGGATAACCTTACAATTCTTGCCAACACAAAGTAAAAATTAGTTTGCTTTCCTACAGTAGTGAAGCCTGAAAAATTAAAACAAGCTTAAAGAAACAGCAAGGAATGACCAATGTATGTCAAATGCATAACTGGCAATCTATAATTCATGGTATCCAAAGGGATTGAAAGTATTGAAAAAGGCTTTACAAAATTATAATGAATGCAAATCTAACATGCTGATAAACACAGCAAAGTCTCTAACAGTTCTGCAGATTGGTGCACCCACAGCACAATCAAGACAGGGACCCTGCAATCATACACATATGCACACATGCTTACTCACACAGAAATAAATATATATAACCTAGCAATGTGAATGTTGTGCAAAAATGGAAAAGGGGATTGTGGATGGATGGATTGATACATATACACATGAGTGTGAGTACAGGTGTATGCATTTACTCAAAATACAGAGAAGGCCGAATGGCTTTTCAGTACTCGTCTTTTAGCGAGTTCATAGAAGTGTGAATTTCAGTATGTACGATCGGCAATAATAAAAAACAGAATGCGAACTACTGAATACTTTTACACTGGGTTTTACTTTGCATATGCTATTCATGGACAGATTATATTGGGTTTCTTGATGGCTGTGTTATATGCAGTTTTACAGTTTTGCTTTCGTTTTTTTTTTTTTGGATTTAGCTTTATGGAATCACTGCCACTGCACAGTGAAAACCACACTGGTAGTAGTGCTCGACTTCTGGGAGATTTTTCTCTAGATGGAGATGAGGCGACTAATGAGTTGGTATACTTAAGTCTTAGGTGATGCAGGGGGTTCCTCTCCCTAAAAAACACAATTTTTTTGCACTTTCGCATTCTGTAAAAGAATTGCTTTGTATTCACTGTTCTAAAGGTCACTGTTCTGTATGCTCACCATTTGATGCAGTCAATATTTACTGTTCACTCTTGAGATTTGTGTATACACACACACGCATACATACATAAGCACTAGTCATATTAGTCAATAGCTCTTTCAGTTGACATAAAAAGCACTGTAAAAAACTGGCTGACTACACCATTCAACGAAAAAATAAATAAATCTAGAGATGAGCAAAGTAAATGTTTCCGGGGGGGCTATACACCTCAGTCTCAACTCTGCAAACTTATAGCAGCTCCAAGATCAGACAGCAGTGAGGAAAAGCAAACAACTTCTTTAACCCCAGTGTCTTCTGATCTCACACTGTCCTCTGATCTCACACTATTTTCCATAGCCTGCAGTCACTTGACGGCACACGTACATGTATTCAGACATTAACACTTCAACACTACATTTCTGACAGACACAAACTTTTCACTAAACACACATATAAACCTCCACTTCTTTCAGAAGCATACCAACGCACACCACCAAAGACTAACCCATTCTCATCTTAAACAGTGCAAATAAACACAGCAAAGTATAACAAAATGTGCCTCTGTCAAATGTGATGACAACTTCTGGTATGACAAACAGAACTCTTAACTAAGACAACCGTACCCATATATGTACACATACATTTTATATATATATATATATATATATATATATATATATATATACATGTACTATATATATATATATATATATATATATATATATATATATATATATATATATATATATATATATATATATATATATATATGTTTATATGGGTTCACTTCAATTCACTGAACTTTCAATTCACTGACTTTCATTTCACTGACACCATTTCACTGAAATTCATTTCACTGAAACTTAATTTCACTGAAAGTTCATTTCACTGACAAGTATTATTACAAAGTAAATGGAATATGCCCCCTTCCCCACTGTAGTGCGACCCTGGAGTTAGAATATATAGTTACGGGTGTGTGGGGGGCAGAGCCCCCCACATCGGGGGGTGTGGGGGGCACAGCCCCCCACTTCATTTCATATGATATTCTTACGTTTTGATATAATATTGCTTAGTAAAAGAAAAGTAAGTGGGGGGCTGCGCCCCCACACCCCCCTTAACTATATATTCTAACTCCAGGGTCGCACTACAGTGGGGAAGGGTGAATATTCCATTTTATTGCTAATAATAGTTGTCAGTGAAATGAACTTTCAGTGAAATGAAGTTTCAGTGAAATGAATTTCAGTGAAATGGTGTCAGTGAAATGAAAGTCAGTGAACTGAAAGTTCAGTGAATTGAAGTGAACCCGTTTATATACATACACACACACACACACACACACACACAGATATATATATATATATATATATATATATACACACACACACACACATTTATATGTGTGCACACACAAGTACACAGATATCTATAGTATACACATATATATATATATATATATATACATATATATATATATATATATATATATATATACATAGCGATACTTACGCATACATATAGATATACACATACATACTGAATATGGGAGCAACTCAGCTTTAGTAAGATGTTGCTGATTAAGGACTATCTGTAAGCTATAAACAATGTATAAAAATGCAATAAAAATGTATATTTATATAATCAGGAGATAGACTGTAAATATTCAAGTGCCAGAAGTCATGCTTTCTCCTACTACAGATGCCACCTGTCAGAAAAAACAAAATGCCAGAAATCAACCGTTAACATAAATTGTTGCATCAATTACATCAGTGACTTCAGATGGCTAAGAGTTCCCATGTTAAAACCCTGAACACTCTTAACTTCATCACTTAGCCACCTACTGAACCTACATCCCACCAAATAAAAAGGGACTGCAAACCATTAATATTTGTACATTGATCTGCCTCGGTGTGATTACTGTAAGCGACAGTGTGGGGTTAATAAGCCTCTCAGGCATACCATGCAAAATAACACCCAACATAGCAGAGAATCCCTTACCAAAGTTTTTTGCTTCTGTGAAACAAAATGATGCATGACATAGTTAATAAAATGGGAAATTACACTCAGGCACAACTGACATGTCACTGTTTACTTTGGAATTCAAACAGAATAGCACATGTAAATTCAGGAGTGGTTCTAAGCATAAAGAAAACTTCCCAGTGATTTCTCATTAGTGCAGTGGCAATGACACGTCAATGAAACTCACACTGAAGCCTGTCCCCTACCACACCCTTCCAACCTTCGTCCTATAAAAGCCTAAATGACTCTAATATGAAATAATCCACATGTGGTGAGGAAACAGGACCTAAAGACGTGTCTGCTACATGCATGATGACATGTTTACTGTACTACATACAAGAATACAAAAAAGAGAATTCCTTATGTGTGTATATTAAAGCTTAGTCATAAGGTTTTGATTCACTTCACTTTGTTCACATCTATGAAATTAACACACAAACTTTGTATATATTTAAGAATTTATACGTATATGATCATATGACAAAAAAATGAATTTGTAATTGACACCTGTTCTGTCAGTTGCTTTGGACATATGACGCACCAAAACACCTACAATCATTAAAAATCTGTGTTTCTAAGTGTGTGGTTGGGGGGGGGGGTGCCTCCCTGGAAACTCTACATGAGTAATGGGAGAAACCTCAAACTCCCTACTGTTACATCTTTCCGATACATTCTGCTAATGCAGCCATTTATCAACCAAAACATTCTGATTACTTATCAAATGGTCCTCCGATGATCATACTGCAGGATCCATACATACACACACACACACACACACACACACACACACACACACACACACACACACACACACACACACACATATTTATTTGTGTTTGTTAACCAAGAAGATGGGCTGGTACAAAACCCTTTTCAGCCATTACCCAGGCCAAAAGGCAAGGCAATAAAGAAAGATATAAGAATACATACAAATTAGCTACAAACAAGTGCACTATATAAGAAATGTTGGAATGTACAATGTATGCAACTAATATAAATGAATACAGATTAAAGGTATGGAATTATATATACCAATAATGTAAAAAGGCACATAAAGAGTTATATGCATCAGTGAAGTATGTACATACAGAACTCTTAATGCGTCAGCATGGTGCGATGTAGTTTTTAACTAGATCAGTCATTAAAGATATTGCCTTAATATTCCTACAACTCAAGTGCTCTAGGTTGCACTGCATCTGAACTGTTTGCATGTTTTAGCTGCTTTTCTGTATATACAGACTTTTCTGAATATGTAGACTAGCTACTTATTCTACTGTATTAATGCCTGTTAAATTGTTTTTCAGTTGTGCACTTGCCTTGCTTCATTTAAAAAGTTTTAAATTGCTAATTTTGTAGAGTGTTAATTGCATTTACTGTTTAGCGCTACTCACTCATGTGCGTTGCGTTTTCTGTGTTTATTTACTGTATTATTGCATTGTTTAGCCTGTTTTAACCAAAAAAAAAACTGCTACCTTGTTTGCCTGTTTCCCACCTTTCCTAGCCAATACAGTCCAGATCCCAGGCTTTGCTGGTTTCAGGACTTTATTTCCTGTGTTCAGAGCTATCCAGACCTTGCTGTGGTAGAGGGAATACCTATTGCTTACCAGTGGGAGTGGTGAGCATTGTACTGCCTATCTAACACTAGAGGAGTGGTTTCCAGTTCAGAAATGGTAATTTTATTAGCCATTTTGGGCTGATTTCTATCCCTTTCAACTTTCTGGCCTCAAAAATGTGTGTGTTTGCGCATTTTTCGCATTGTGCAGCACCGCAGGGCTACAGGTAAACTATTCCAGGTGCCAGAAAGTCTGCTCTTCAAATTTTCCCTTAGAACTAGCTGGTTTCTCAGTAGGAGCACTAAAATCTGAACCACTGTGACTAGCACTTGCTCTAGAACCTGCTGGAAAGCACTAGGAAGCCCTAAACTGATACAAGCACTCAACTCGCCTTGTTAATAAGGAGAAATTAATCAAAGGCACAGCCTAAAATTGCAAATTACCCTGCAAAGGTAAAGGAAAACAGCTCTTGTACTTTAAAAAAAAAAGCAACTAAACAGGCATGTCCAAGGGTCAGCTTCCAGTGATTTCTCCTGTCCACCTGGTGAATCTGGGCATACTTGGGCAATGAAGCAACTGCCTCATGTACACAGACAACCCTCTCCTCCTATCACCTAACACTACAACCTGTGAAAGATGCACTTACATAGCCAAACTGGAAGCAAAGCTCTCTCCAGTCAAGATTGTGCTAGACAGTCAAGAGGAAAAGGTTAACACCTGTACTACACCTCAAGCAACACACAGAGCCCTTCAAAACCCACACCACCATCAATACCCACACATAGCAACAATAAACCCACATATGCGGGGGCCCTTAACATTAACCTGCCCAAACAACAAGGACCTCCAAAGCTGAAACGCAAACAAACACCAGTCACAACTAAAGTGACGCACAGCTCACAACATCAGTGTGCACCCAACAACAGCCCCTAAGGCAAGACAACGTACCCAACACTTTAGTCATAGGTGACTCTATAGTCAGGCACACTGATGTCCCACTCACCAGGCTGAACAAGGAGAAAGTTACAGTCAGCTGCCTGTCAGGTGCCAGGATCCGCCACATAACGCATGCACTCAAGTCACTCCACAAGTACAAATATGAATCTGTCATTGTCCATGTTGGAGTGAATGACTTGAGACGTATCTCCCTGGACTACATGAAAAGAGACATGAAAGAGCTCTCGGATCATGTGGCCCAGGCAGGTATGACTCTAGCCCTGAGTAGCATCCTGCCTTCACCCAGAATGATACCACAGTATAAGGGCAAAATGATTGACTTCAACAATTGGTTAAGCTTCTGTTGTCATTTAAAGGGTGTCCAGTATCTGTCTGCCTGGGACGACATGATCAACAAACCACAATGCTTTGCCAGAGATGGTCTGCACCTGCCACCCCTGGGATTCAGGTTACTGGCTAAAGCTCTTGCAACCCATATAGTGCATTTTTTAGGCAAGGTTCAAAGGACAAAACCACCACCGTAACAGATACAAGCATGCAAAATCTGAAGGTAATGCTACTCAATGCTAGAAGTCTAAATCTCAAAATGCACTCTCTCCCGAGGTACTCCTAAAAATGGAGAATATCGATATCTGTGCAGTAACTGAGACCTGGTTCAAGGCTCCAGAGAGCACCCCTGCAATACCAGGCTACAACTCTTACCACACTTTTCGGCCACAAAACCAAGACCGAAACACTAAAGGTAGAGGAGTGTCCATATTCACCAAGGATATTCACACCTCCAGGCTAGCTGCCCAACACAATGCATCTGAAATTCTCCAGGTGCAACTAACACTAGGTAAGACTGCAATCCAAATTGTAGCTTGCTACAGATCCCTCCACCATGCCCCAAGATTCTCACTACACCTTTCTAAACATGCTGGAAACTATTAATATACAACCAAACACCCTAATACTGGGTGATTTCAACTACCCTGCCATTAACTAGGAAAACTACTCGGGTACCAACACCTTTTCCCAACGGTTCTTGGAATTCATAAATTCCAATGCCCTGGATCAACTAATACATTGTCCCACCAGGGGCTCCAATATCCTAGACCTGGTCATTACCAACATGGGATATAGATGCTCCACACCAGTGGACACCCCCTCATCGGTCAGGTCTGACCATAAGCAAATCACCCTTGACATCCACATCCCACCCCCAACCCTAGTAAGGAAACCTCCATAAAAAACTTCTCCAAAGCCAACTTCATGCTACTCAAGTCAGAAGTGACAAATTTCATGACACCCATGCAGACAGGAGCTGAAAGTTCCACTGCTGAATCCTACACTAAGGCACTGTACGAGCACATCCACTTGTGCATGAATCGTGCCATCCCAAATAGAACCAAGACACTCTCCTCCAAAAAAAGGAAGCCAATCTGGTGGTCTCCTGCAATAAACAAATTATACAACAGAAGGAAGAAACTTGCAGAAAAAACACCAGTCACAACTAAAGTGACACACAGCTCACAACATCAGTGTGCACCCAACAACAGCCCCTAAGGCAAGACAATGTACCCAACACTTAGTCATAGGTGACTCTATAGTCAGGCACACTGATGTCCCACACACCAGGCTGAACAAGGACAAAATTACAGTCAGCTGCCTGTCAGGTGCCAGGATCCACCACATAATGCATGCACTCAAGTCACTCCACAACAAGTACAAATATGACTCTGTCATTGTCCATGTTGGAGTGAATGACTTGAGACGTACCTCCCTGGACTACATGAAAAGAGACATGGAAGACCTCTCGGATCATGTGGCCCAGGCAGGTATGACCGTAGCCCTGAGTAGCATCCTGCCTTTGCCCAGAATTATACCACAGTATAAGGGCAAAATGATTGACTTCAACAATTGGCTAAGCTTCTGGTGTCATTCAAAGGGGGTCCAGTATCTGTCTGCCTGGGACGACATGATCAACAAACCACAATGCTTTGCCAGAGATGGTCTGCACCTGTCATCCCTGGGATTCAGGTTACTGGCTAAAGCTGTTGCCACCCATATAGTGCCTTTTTTAGGCAAGGTCAAAGGACAAAACCACCATCGTAACAGATACAAGCATGCAAAATCTGAAGGTAATGCTACTGAATGCTAGAAGTCTAAACCTCAAAATGCACTCTCTCGAGGCACTCCTAAAAATGGAGAACATCGATATCTGTGTAGTAACTGAGACCTGGTTCAAGGCTCCAGCGAGCACCCCTGCAATACCAGGATACAACTCTTACCACACTTTTCGGCCACAAAACCAAGACCGAAACACTAAAGGTGGAGGAGTGTCCATATTCACCAAGGATATTCACACCTCCAGGCTAGTTGCCCAACACAATGCATCTGAAATTCTCCAGGTGCAACTAACACTAGGTAAGACTGCAATCCAAATTGTAGCTTGCTACAGATTCCCCACCATGCCCCAAGATTTTCACTACACCTTTCTAAACATACTGGAAAATATTAAGATACAACCAAACACCCTAATACTGGGTGATTTCAACTACCTGCCATTAACTAGGAAAACTACTAGGGTACCAACACCTTTTCCCAACGGTTCTTGGAATTCATAAATTCCAATGCCCTGGATCAACTAATCCATTGTCCCACCAGGGGCTCCAATATCCTAGACCTGGTCATTACCAACATGGGAGATAGATGCTCCACACCAGTGGTCACCCCATCATTGGTCAGGTCTGACCATAAGCAATCACCCTTGACATCCACATCCCAACCCCAACCCAGTAAGGAAACCTCCGTAAAAAACTTCTCCAAAGCCAACTTCATGCTACTCAAGTCAGAAGTTACAAACTTCATGACACCCATGCAGACAGGAGCTGAAAGTTCGACTGCTGAATCCTACACTAAGGCATTGTACGAGCACATCCACTTGTGCATGAATTGTACCATCCCAAATAGAACCAAGACGCTCTCCTCCAAAAAAGGGAAGACAATCTGGTGGTCCCCTGCCATAAACAAATTATACAACAGAAGGAAGAAACTATTGCAGAAAAAAGAGGAAAATCCCAGGATGCAAAATACTCCCTTACCAGCCTCAGTAAGAAGCTGAGATCCTTCATAAAATCCTCCAAAGCTAGTTATGAAAATAAAATTGCCAAAGATTCCAAACACAACCACAAGGCACTCTGTAGTTATGTCAAGAATCTAAATGGCAATGCTCAGATCTGCTCAGAGCTAAAACAGAATAGCATTAAATATACTGATCCCAAGGATATTGACAATATCCTGGCAGATCGATTTAGTGCCAACTTCACCCCCCTCTCACTCCCTAAAGGGCCCATCTCAATACCAAAAGATTGCCAAATTCCGGTAATCACGGCCACACAGGAAGAAACCGCAATCTCCAAAGCTAAGAATACAGCATCCATGAGACCGGATGACATCCCGGGCTGTGTACTACATGAACTACAAAATGAACTGGAACCTCACCTAAGTGTCATGTTTAATCATAGTCTCACCTCAAGCTTTGTGCCCACTGAGTGGTGCACAGCTACAGTTATCTCACTCCACAAAGGGGGATCCATCTTGGATCCCGGGAACTACAGTCCCATCAGTCTGACGAGCCTGATCTACAAGGGCATGGAACGCATTATCATGGAAATTATAAACAAAGACACTGGCAACATTCAAACACTGGATCCCACCCAGTTTGGGATCCTGAAGGGCTGATCTTCTCTCCTGAACCTGATCGACTTTTTCAAATCAGTCTCCAGAGCTGTGGAGGAGGGTAAGGCGGTCCACACAGCCTATCTGGACCTCGCCAAGGCCTTCGACACCAAACCCCAATCTGGTATCATAGATAAACTTACTAAGCTGGGCATAAATCCCTATGTCTCTCGATGGGTTGACAACTGACTTACTGACAGAACCCAGACTGTTAAAGTAGCCGACTCCAAATCCAGCTCCAGACAAGTGACAAGTGGAGTACCTCAGGGTTCAGTCCTGGGACCTCTCTTTTTTGGCATCTACTTCTCTGAAGTACAGGCCAACACTAAGGGACTCTGGCTAACAAAAGTTCGCAGATGACTGCAAACTGGGAGCCATTACCGAATCCCCAAATGATGTGGATATTCTACAAAAGGGCCTTACAGGAACAGATGCTTGGTGCCAGAGCCGTGGGCTCAAGCTTAATGTCAAGAAATGTATAGTTATACCCTTTGGGGAAAAAACATGTACCCATGAATTACCACATAGGTGGCAGTACACTAAACACCGAAAGTGTGATGAGAGACTTAGGGACACAGGTGGACAGTGGTCTCACCTTCAATAACCACATCGCCACAACAGTCAGGAAATCCTTCTATGTGGCACACCTCATCACTAAGGGCTTTTCATCCAGAAAAAAGGAGGCCATTGTCCCACTGTACTCATCCCTCATTAGACCCATTATAGAGTACAACACCATGTTTGGTATGTACCTCACAGGACATCTGCAACAGCTGGAAAGACCACAGAAATATCTCAGTAAAAGAATCAGAGGCCTAAAGCAGATGCCCTATGCTGACTGTCTAAAAAAAACTTCAGCTATACTCTGTGGCATATCGTCTACTCAGAGGTGATCTCTGCTTAACATACAAGGCCATGTCAAACCCAGAGCTGTTGAACATGCTCCACTTAAAGAAATCCCAATCCCTCAGAGCCACGCACTCCAGGGATCTAAACCTTGTCATCACAATGAACAAAACATACTGGAGGGATAGGTTCCTGACCCAGAGACTCCCCATACTCTGGAATAGACTGCTCATATATGTCAAGCAGAGCGTCTCCTTGGCCCTCTTCAAAAGGAACCTTGACGACTGGATGGGAGATAGGAAATTCACCCCGGGGATCACGTCAGTCACCCTGCAAGACAGGGGTCCAGGGAAGTAAATATTGTGGGAAGAAATATCCAGGGAATTGTTATTGCTAGGCTTGTATAGGCCCTAGGGCCGATAGCCTAGTACCAACCTATGAACCTATATAAATATCAAATATAATAGTATTTAACAACTCAGCTCTTAAAGTAAGTTAATATACAGAAAGTGATTAGTTAACTAGCATCTGCGCAGCAAATGCCTTTCCATTTTTTACACAGAAATTCTTCTATTTTTTTTCATGAACCCTGACAAATCTGTTAAGGCTAAGATATCATCAGGTACACTTCTGCAACATTGCATCTTATACAGCTTTTATGCCATGTATGGTGAATTCAGTTTAAGTCCTGTACTCCTTTTCTTTCAGGAAAGCGACTCCTAATTTCAGAGTTTACTGATAAACAATGTTTCCCTGCCAAACTGCTGTGTAGATCACATAAACATACACATCACTCATTATTCTATTTTGATTTCTTGCGGTTGAAGCAAACCACTTAATCCTTGGACCAGACATTTCATCTCAAGGGCGGTGCCTAGATGGCCAACTGAGAGCAGTGAATTTTGAGAGCTCCATAAACTAGTATAATAATATAGGAAGATTTTATTATTTTCAAGTTTAAAACATCAGAAATCTATAGATAAACTACTAAACTACATAAATATCAATTTTGGTGGAGAGGTACAAAAGTTTTCCTGTCAAGTAACTTGGAGATATGCCGAGTCACCGAACATGAACAACTCAAGGAATTCTCATCCAGATGCTGCTTTGAAAAAAGAACTGCAACTGATGACATCTGCCTTACAGGAACTATCTTTGAAGGTGGATGGCTTTAAAAAAGACTTAGAAAACCTCAAATTAAATGCTCAAAAACAGACTGATACTCTTAAGGAACTATTACAGCAACACCATGCAAAAATAACAAATATAGAGACTTCTCTAAATGACATTGAAGGGAGACTCAAAGAGGAAGAATTCGGACTGCAGCCCCTCAAAAATAAATAAAAATTTATATTTTTGAAATATTGTGATTGGCATAGACCGAGTCTGTGCACTTTACAGTGCACAGACTGAAGGAGCATTAGGATCGGATATATTCAGGTAAGGTGCCTTTTAATTTACAATGTTTATTTGTATGGTGCTTATGCTTTTTTGGAGTTTGTGCTTTTTAATTTACAATGTTTATTTGTGTGTGTTGTGTATGGTGCTTATGCTTTACTGGAGAGAGAGAGAGAGAGTGTGTGTGTGTGTGTGTGTGGCTTGAACCCTGTACCCTGTATGCAGGTGTTAAAGACTTGAGTTCCTACCCACCACCATTTGTAAAAATTTCAGATTTTTGCCTCATATTCGATCTGATCTGTTCCTCATAATATCTGTGGTTTGTAAATGTTGCAATGCTTGATATTTGATGGTGTAGTAGTAGCATTGTTGCCTGGTTCTTGGGTTTGATTCTTGGCTGGGGTTCCTTCTTTGTGGTCTGTATCTTCTCCTGTGTTTGTGTGGGTTTGCTTTTGTGTCCTCCCATGTTACAAAGACATGTCTGCATTATTTCTTCCTGGGCCTCTGCTGAAAATTGTTTATTTGTTCCAAGTCAGACTGTCCTGATTAAAAATGTTAAATAAAATTGACAGGCATTTGAATTTCAGACTTAAGGGTTTCTGAATTTTTAATTCCTTGCATATTTGATGGTGCAGTGGTAGTATTGTTGCCTCACAGCTATAGGTTTTCTGGTTTGATTCTTGGTTGGGGTGGCTTCTGTGTGGAGTCTGCATCTCCTCCATGTGTTTGTGTGGATTTGCTCTGGTGCCCTGCCATTTTTAAAGACGTGTCTGCAGTTTTAAATCCTGCTGAAAAATTGGTTTTGTTCTGTCAAATTGACAGGCATTTGAATTTCAGACTTCAGGTTTCTGAATGTTTAATTCCTTGCATAATTGATGGTGTGGTGGTAGTATTGTTGCCTCACAGCTATAGGTTTTCTGGTTTGATTCTTGGTTGGGGTGGCTTCTGTTTTGGTCTGCATCTCCTGCCTGTGTTGTGTGTGATTGCTCTGGTGCCCTGCCCATTTTACAAAGATGTGTCTGCAGTTTTAATCCCCTCTGCTGAAAATTGTTTTGTTCTGTCCGAGTAAAATTGACAGGCATTTGAATTTCAGACTTCAGGTTTCTGAATGTTTAATTCCTTGCATAATTGATGGTGCAGTGATAGTATTGTTGCCTCACAGCTATAGGTTTTCTGGTTTGATTCTTGGTTGGGGTGGCTTCTGTCTGCATCTCCTCCCTGTATTTGTGTGGATTTGCTCTGCCCTGCCATTTTACAAAGACGTGGTCTGCAGTATTAATCCCTCTCTCTGCAAAAATTGTTTTGTTCTGTAAATTGACAGGCATTTGAATTTCAGACTTCAGGTTTCTGAATGTTTAATTCCTTGCATAATTGATGGTGCGGTGGTAGTATTGTTGCCTCGTGCATCTCCTGCCTGTGTTTGTGTGGATTTGCTCTCTGGTGCCCATTTTACAAAGATGTGTCTGCAGTTTTAATCCCTCGTCTCTGCTGAAAATTGTTTTGTTCTGTCCAAATTGACCGCATTTGAATTTCCAACTTCATGTTCTTCAGAATACATAGTAGCACAACCTTTTTTAGCAATTTTCAAAGTTTATAAGATGAATATTTTAAATTTGTCCCTATTTTTGGGACTGTATCAGGAGAACTGAATTCACTGAATATGTTTGAGGGCTCCTCATTACTGGGGTTTGTCAGGTGTTTTGTACTAAGGGGTTGACAGCTATGGTGAGAACTGAATTCACTAAATGATAGCCATTTAAGTTTCAGTCTTCCTCTTTTACAAAGCAGCTGATGTGGCGTAGTGGTATGTTTACTCTGACTGTTTTTTTTGCTCAAGGACCTTGTATAAAATATATGGTGGCAACAACAACATTTTATTCTAGCAACTTTCCAAGATTATACAAGCAATGTTTAATGTGTCCCTGTTTTGGCCAATACATTTTGGCTTTTCCAAGTTGAGATGCAGTTGAGTATTGAGTAGATTTTACAAGGAACTGAGAGCTGCAGGGGAATAGAAGTTTAGTGCTTTGCCAAGTTAATACTATAGCACAACAGGCTGTGTACTTGCTTTTGATGCAGAAGGTTGTGGGTTCTACTCCCACTAGGGGTAGATACTGCTGTACTGAGAATGTTCTCAAGATACTAACTATGAGTTTGTTATCAGTTTGCCATCCATTTCCTCTTGCAATATTATTACTAGCTTATCATTTTTTTAATGTAATATAGACAATTTATTCCTGAGGGGCAACAGACACTTTATATTTCGATGAAACCATGAAATATAAAGGTGATTACACTTCATTAGTTACAGATTTCTTTAATGTGGAATTATTTAGATGACTGACTTCAGAGATTGTGCATATTTACTGATAATGGACTGTAGAATTGTGCATATTTACTGATAAAGGTGGACTGTAGAATTGTGCATATTTACTGATAATGGTGGACTGTGGAATTGTGCATATTTACTGATAATGGTGGACTGTGGAATTGTGCATATTTACTAATAATGGTGGACTGTGGAATTGTGTATATTTACTAATAATGGTGGACTGTGGAAGTCTGAGTAGACTTTTTATGATAAATGTTCTCAACTGGGCAGTTTTGCCATTATGGGTGCATATGGTTTGTTTCATTGCTTACTGGAAAAAATGTTCAAAACAAATTTAAAACATACTGTAACAAGTGTACTGTATTGTACAAGGAATATAATTTTAGTACAATGAGGAAGGTGTATCAAAGAGCACATGTATGTTTCATATGCAAGGAGCCTATGATTCGAAAACAGCCCAAAATTAATCTTTATCTGCCACTGGCAACATGTATTTTCTTTGAATGTGGGTTTCAATGCTGTTTCAATGAATGTGAGTTTCAAGGGCAGAGAAGTTTTAATGCTAAGTTTTCATTGTGATACTGCATTGCTTTGTTTAACAGATGACTTAGTGTTTGTGCTGTAAACTACAAAATAAAACTTTCAAATGAAGTCCAACTCATCATAGAAGTAAAGCAGTATGCACATTAGTGTTATGGGGTAATGGAGTGAATAATAGAGTATAATGGTTCATTGGAATGGCTGCAGAGGCTCCATTCAACCATTATTTTGTCAGGGGGGAGGGGCAGCACTCAGACAGGCCCCAGCTGAACTATACCTCCCAACTGTCAGATTTTCAAAGAATGAATAGATTTTTGCTTCTTATTTTTGGTTTGTTCATAAAATTTGTAGTTTTAATTAAAATGCATGTTAAAGTAAGAGCTGTTCTATCAACTGTCTCAATTTATACAAGAGCAATTTTAGTACTGTTTATATTATATTTGGCCTTGTTCAGATTTACTGCATTAACAGGTTGAGAGGTACGCAATTTTGGAAGAAAACATGGAGGGTTTACAATTAAAATAACTGTAATAATCAAAAAGTTATAGATTGAAAAAAATGTGTATAGATTTTTTTTTTTTTCAGCTGCTCAAGGTAGCAGAGCTAATATTAAAGTGTTTTTCATAAAATTGTGTTTTTGGCAAATTAGTGACATCACTAAATGACAGACATTTGAGTTTCAGATTTTATACCCTTCAGAAAATTCATACTAATGCAAGACCTATTCTATTATCTTTCTAAATTTATTAGAGCAATATTTTGTAGTGACTCTGGATGTGTCCAAGCAAGGCAAGGGTAGTAGTTGTATCTACCTTGGAGGACACACAGGACAGCATAAGTACTCAGTGGCTTTCACTCCTCTGTCTTTTTTGTAGAAGTAAGCAAGGCAAGGAGTAGTTGTTGTATCTACTGGGGATGGACACACACACTGCATACAGTACTACAGTTTTCATCTGTCTCTTGATTTTTTTAGATGGGGTCTGTTCTGTCATATTTTTGTACTGTTGATTTATGCTTATTACTCAAAGTGCCTGTTGCTCTGTGTTTTAAGTAGCTTGGGTATTAAAGGACAGGATTCCATTATTTTAAAAAGCTCATTACACTTGTTGAAGACTTCCAGTCATCTCTACAGACTTTTGTAAACTAAAACAGAATGGAAATCATGTGTGGTCCTGTACAGTAACACAGTAATCTTTAAAGCAATGTATCTTGAGCTTGTTTCTTGTTTGCTTTTCATTTTACTTTTATCATGTTTTCCCATGAAACAAGTGTTGTCAGGCAGCAGTCTTTTTGGGGTTAAAAAATTTTTTACAAGGGGCATCATCACACTGATTTCCTTTCAAAGCACTTACTTGGTACTTTAATAAAAGCTGAATCTATTATACTTACTATGCAAGTGTGGGCAGTTGTTGAGTTGAGTGCTTTCTTTTTCTTTCTTTTTGTTTTCTTTGAATGGCATTCCAATTTTCCCATGAAACAAGTTGTCAGGGCAGCAGCTTTTTTTGGATAGAAACATTTTTACAAGGGGGGGCATCACATAGATTCTACCTTTCAGCATGTTACTTTTTAACTAATAAAAATAATTATGATATTATTAGCATTGCAAGGTGAAGGAGTTGAGTTGAAGTGGTTTTCTTTTTTTTTTTCTTATACTTGATTTTGCATTCAATTCCAGTATTAAAAAGTAATTTATTTTTCATGCCTCACAACCTTTTGTTTCCATCTAGATATTAAGTAAGCTGTCATGCAGCCAATGCATTGAAATATTTTATTCTTCTACACTTATTTTTGTCTTGATTGGACTTTCATGAATTCCAAAAAGAATTTCTGCTTAAACAGAATACATGGTTGCTTAACAAAATAGATGACTTAGAAAACAGAGAAAGGAGAACCAACATAAGGATCTTTGGTCTGCCTGAAAACACTGAAGGAGAAGACATTATTTAATTCTTAACAACCTGGAATCCTCAATTTTTAGACTTGAAAGAGGGACTTTCTTTTGGAATTGAAAGGCACATAGAGCACTGAGGAAACATACTTCTAACTCAACAACTACTCTACCTAGATCAATAGTTATAACATTTTTTTCATTTCTGGACAAGGAACTAATATTAAACTCTGCTTGGAGAAAATCACCCTTAAAATACAATCAAAGCCTGATAAGGTTTGACAATGATTATTCTTCCAGAATAGTAGAACAAAGGAAAAAAGTCTGGCCAATAATAAAACTGTTGAAACAAAACAACATTAAAGCACAGCTGGCCTTTCCAGCCAAGATAAAAATACCTTTTGTCAATGAGACGAGAACCTTTAATGACTTAGAAGAAGCTACTATATTCATCAAAAACAACAACATAGTGTCTACCCCAGAAGAAATGGAATAGATGGCCCCTACTCTTAAAAGAATAAAAGAAACAAATCCTTAGACTGATGCTAGAAAGAAGAAACAAAAAACTTATTCCAAGATACCTGTCTCAAAAAAATAACTCTTACAACTACATCTCTCAAAGTATCAACTGATATAGTACATCACTTGTCATCTGTTTTTATTTAAAAAGGAGAGTTTATTAAACTGAGAAACTGTAATGATTTATTTAGAATGTTCAAAGAGTCCAGTAATTCTTCATAAAGGCAGGTCAAGATGGGTTACTATTTACATTATATATAAGCCAAACAAAGCAACATATAATATAAACATAGAAGTTTCTATTCCCCTACTTGAACTCAATGAATACTTATCTTGTTCATTTTTCATTGTTTTTACTTATAATAATTTAAGTAATTAACTAATTCAAAAAGGTACCATTCATCAAAGTTCAGACTCAAATGTAACAAATTAACATCATATATAATAGCAGTAAAAGTGGAGTGTTTTGAAAAAAAATGCTGTCATGGAGACTAATGCCTTCTTCAGTTTAAGTATGACTTAGAAATGTCATGTATATCCTGGTTGAATAACAGTAGCAAGCTCTTAGTACAAATGTCATCATTATTCATCATCTTCCAACCCACCAAACATACTCAAAACAACTTTCACTTTAACATCACAGCAAAAGACAACACCACTATATAACCAACTGACACCAAATTGCTAGGAGTGGAAATAGACAATAAACTAAAATTTGACATTCACATATCCATGACCATAAAAAAAGTCCACAAAAAAACTAGAAGCGTTATACAGAAATAAGCTATTTCTCACCAAAGCAGCAAATATTTCAATAGCAAATTCCCACCTTATCTCCACCCTACTTTATGCCTCTCTAATATATATCAACCTAAGGCAATGCGATCTAAACAAGCTAGAGACCTGCTACAACAAAATCGCCATTGCCACAGGGCATCCTACCGTAGTCACCACTGTCTCTCCCTTGCTGAACTGGGCTGGCTTGAACTCCCTCACCTCCTTCAGTGGTATTAACTCTCACTCGCCCACAAACTAGTAAACCATCCACTAAATGTCCCATCCCTCCAGAATCTACTCCAACCTTATCGCACCACCAGACCACTAAGATCCAGAAACAAAAATAACTTGCAGATCACTAAAGCCAATAACTCTGCTGGTGAAGCACTATTCTCTTGCACCATAGCCAAATTATGGAACTCCCTTCCATCCACAATTACCTCCGTACCATCATGCACTCACTTCAAAACTTTACTAAAAGGGCACCTAAAAACATGCTGGCTATGTCCTTGCAACTCCCACTCTAATATCACCCACCCCATCCAACCACTACCTTTCTTTCCACTCCACTAGCTACCTTGATTATAGCAAGTTCAGATGCTCATAAGCCTAATACTTATTATACAGCAGGAACTTCTCATTGTAACATTTGTTAATGTCTGTTATGTACTTCACAGATAAAGTTTCTAGTTGTCTACTGATGTACTATGTTCTTCATCTGTAAATATGTTGTAAGTAATTGCTATGTTAAATTGTTAATCACTATGTAATCCAATGTAACTACTGTCTATTTTAACTGTGGAGCTTTTCTCCCCGGGCAACCGCTGAAAATGGACCTACATCCAGTCGGACACTCCCGGTCAACAATTATAAATAAATAAATTAAATAAATAAATAAATAAATTATTCTGTCTAAATACAGTTAATATCAGTTACGGCAGGTATCACAGCTACAAGTGCTGTTTGATCAATCCTGATATGGTGTGCATGGATGTAGCTGTGTCTGGCAGCTAGTACAAATGTCATTATTATTCTGTCTAAACATAGTTAATATCAATTATGGCAAGTATCATAGCTTTGAGTGTTGTTTGATCAATCCTGATATGGTGTGCGTGGATGCAGCTGTGTCTGGCATCTAGTACAAATGTCATTATTACTCTGTCTAAACATAGTTAATATCAATTATGGCAGGTATCGTACCTTCGAGTGCTGTTTGATTAAGCCTGACATGGTGTATGTAGATGCAGCTGTGTCTGGCAGCTGTTGTATGTTAGTGTTTTCGTCTCCGGGAAGATGTGGGTTGCTGCTTGTGATCGAGGTTTACCGACGCTTGTGTATTAGGAAGACACATTTGGTGTTTTAGTCTGGATCCAGGGAAATGGGGTGGATAAAACTATGATTTGGGATATTTTGGCAGAGAATAGCTTGTTTATACATCTGCTGAGTGAGAGGTGGGAAGGCTGGAAGAATGTTTTATCTCTTGTTGTGGTGGCTTGTTGGGAGGTTTTTTTTTTTTTTTTTTGACTGTTTGCTCTCCATTCTTTTCCTTGCTGTTGCCTCGCTGGAAGGGAGGAAATTTAGGCTTGAATTTGCAGTGGAGTGAAGCTTTGCTTCAGGTGCTTCGCGAGCCTCTGGTATGCAATACACAGACACACTAACAGAAACAAACGCTCCCAGGTTGCTATGGTAATGGAGACAGAGTGACGATAATTCTTAACAGCTCTGAGGAGCCTCCAAGATGATTCTCGGCAATGTTTTTGGTTTTAAAAATATATATATATACAATAAAAGGGCTATTTTAAACCACATGTACACATATCGATGGTCTCCCAACACTTTGTTTAGCTCACTAAGTTGATTCTTGATAAAAAAAAAAAAAAAAAAAGATAATAAGAGCAATTTTATATTTAAAATGTATTTTGGTTCAAACACATTGAGGACTTACATAAGAGTGGAAGTCTGAGTTATTGTGAAAGACTAAGAGCACTTGATTTTGTGCAGAACCATTTGCAGTGGTCTGGGAGGTAAGCTTGCTTGGACGTGTTGGACATATGGGGATAGCTGATTCTAGGGGTGTTTGGGGTTGCCAGGAAGTGCTAGAGAGTCATCAGATTTCCTTTGTGGAAATATCTGTGGGAATGGAAGGTATTTTGAGTGGTTCACTGGCAGAGTGGCCACTGCATGGCACAGGCTGGGTAATATGGAACAGGACAAATATTGGTTTGGATATTTTAAGAACAGCCTGGAAACAGACCACATGAACTAGTGAATGGTATTCTGGCAAAACTGGATGGGCATTGTTGCCCGTGCTTGAAGTACTGACATGTGTGTGTGTAAGGATGGAAATATAATTATAACAAATAAGAAACTAGAAGGGTCTCATAATTTAAAGTCTATGGACTGTATAAACATGCTTGGAATGAGCTAATAATAAGAATAATCATTACAGCTTGTGGTCTCTCAGATAACTAAGCAATAGCCAGAAAAAAAAAACACACACACACAATAGTCATGAAATGTATGATTTTAGTAAATCTAGACATAAAATATATAATTGTCAATATAAAATGAAGCAGTCTGCTGAATTTAGATATTAAAGACCAGATTTAATAACACGGGCTTGTGTATAATAACACTGCTGTCTTAACTTGTCATAAATGGCATACACTACATTAAACATCAAGAGGAAGCATGAAGATTTTCTTATATAAGTAAATATGCATAACAAGTCATAGGTTCATAGGCTGGTACTAGGCTCTCGGCCCTAGGGCCTATACAAGCCTAGCCATAACAATTCGCTGGCTATTTCTTCCCACACTATTTACTTCCCTGGACCCCTGTCTAGCAGGGCGACTGACGTGATCCCCGGGGTGAATTTCCTTTCACCCATCCAATCATCAAGGTTCCTTTTGAAAAGGGCCACAGAAGCGCTCTGCTTGACATGTATGGGCAGTCTATTCCAGAGTCTGGGGAGTATCTGGGCCAGGAACCTATCCCTCCAGCATGTTTTGTTTATTGTGATGACAAGATTTAGATCCCTGGAGCGTGTGGCTCTGAGGCATTGGGATTTCTTTAAGTATAGCATATCCAACTGCTCTGGGTTTGACATGGCCTTGTATGTTAAGCAGAGATAGCCTCGGAGTAGACGATATGTGACAGAGTATAGCTGGAGGTTTTTAAGGTGGTCAGCATAGGGCATCTGCCTTAGGCCTGTGATTCTTTTAGTGAGGTATTTCTGAGGCCTTTCCAGTTGTTGCAGATGTCTTGAGAGGTACATACCAAATGGGGCATTGAATTCTATAATGGGTCTAATGAGGGATGAGTACAGTGGGACAATGACCTCCTTTTTTCTGGATGAAAAGCCCTTAGTGATGACGCGTGCCACATAGAAGGATTTCCTGACTGTTGTGGCGATGTGGTTATTGAAGGTGAGGCCACTGTCCACCTGTGTCCCTAAGTCTCTTATCATACTTTTGGTGTTTAATGTACTGCCACCTATGTGATAATTCACGGGTACATGTTTTTTCCCAAAGGGGATAACTATACATTTCTTGGCATTGAGATTGAGCCCATGGCTCTGGCACCAAGCATCTGTTTCTGTAAGGTCCTTTTGTAGAGTATTCACATCATTTGGGGGTTCAATAACCCCTCCCAGTTTGCAGTCATCTGCAAACTTTGTTAGCCGGAGTCCCTTAGTTTTGGCCTGTACTTCAGAGAAGTAGATGCCAAACAAGAAAGGTCCCAGGACTGAACCCTGAGGTACTCCATTTGTCACTTGTCTGGAGCTGGATTTGGAGTCAACTACTTTTACAGTGTGGGTTCTGTCAGTAAACCATCTGGCAACCCATCGAGTAATGTAGGGATTAATGCCCAGGTTAGTAAGTTTATCTATGATTCCAGAGTGGGGAATGGTGTCAAAGGCCTTGGCGAGGTCTAGATAGGCTGTGTGGTCTGCCTTACCCTCGTCTACGGCTCTGGAGACGGATTCGAAGAAGTCAATAAGGTTCAGGAGACAAGATTGGCCCTTCACAAACCAAAACTGTGTGGGGTCCAGTGTTTTAAGGTTGCCAATGTCTTTGTTTATAAGTTCCATGATAATACGTTCCATGGCCTTGCAGATCAGGCTTGTCAGACTGATGGGGCGGTAGTTCTTGGGATCCAAGGTGGATCCCCCCTTATGGAGTGGGATAACTGCAGCTGTGCGCCACTCAGTGGGCACGAAGCCTAAGGTGAGGTATGACTAAACATGAGACTGAGGTGAGGTGCCAGTTCATTTTGTAGTTCATGTAGTACACAGCCCAGGATGTTATCTGGTCCCATGGATGCTGTATTCTTAGCTTTGGAGACTGCGTTTTTTACCTGTGTGGCCGTTATTACCAGAATTGGGCAATCTTCCAGTACTGAGATAGGCCATTTAGGGGGTGAGAGGGGGGTGAAGTTAGCACTGAATCAATCTGCCAGGATATTGGCAATATCCTTGGGATCAGTATATTTAATGCCATTCTGTTGTAACTCAGAGCAGATTTCAGCATTGCCATTTAGATTCCTGACATAGTTAATAGAATGCCTTGTGGTTGTCTTTGGAATCTTTGGCAATTTTATTTTCGTAACTAGCTTTGGAGGATTTTATGAGGGATCTCAACTTTTTCCTGAGGCTGGTAAGGGAGTTTTTTGCATCCTGGGATTTTCCTCTTTTCTGCAACAGTTTTTTCCTTTTGTTGTAATGTTTTTTTATGGCAGGGAACCACCAGTTTGGCTTCCTTTTTTTGGAGGAGAGCATCTTGGTTCTATTTGGGATGGCACGATTCATGCATGAGTGGATGTGCTCATACAGTGCCTTAGTGTAGGACTCAGCAGTCGAACTTTCAGTTCCCGTCTGCATGGGTGTCATGAAGTTTGTAACTTCTGACTTGAGTAGCATGAAGTTGGCCTTGGATAAGTGTTTTATGGAGGTTTCCTTACTGGAGGGTGGGATGTGGATGTTAAGAGTGATTAGCTTATGGTCTGACCTGACCAATGAGGGGGTGACCATGGGTGTGGAGCATTGATTTCCCATGTTGGTAATGACCAGGTCTAGGATATTGGAGCCCCTGGTGGCACTATGGATTAGCTGATCCAGGGCAGTGGAATTTATGAATTCCAAGAACCATTGGGCAAAGGTGTTGGTGTCCGAGTAGTTTTCCTAGTTAATAGCAGGGTAGTTGAAATCACCCAGTAAAAGGGTGTTTGGTTGTATATTATTATTTTCCAGTATGTTTAGAAAGGTGTAGTCAAAATCTTGGGGCATGGTGGGGGATCTGTAGCAAGCTACAATTTGGATTGCAGTCTCACCTAATGTTAGTTGCACCTGGAGAATTTCAGACACATTGTGTTGGGCAACTAACCTGGTGGTGTGAATATCCTTGGTGAATATGGACACTTCTCCACCTTTAGTTTTTCGATCCTGGTTTGGTAGCCGGAATGTGTGGTAAGAGTTGTAGCCTGGTATTGCAGGGGTGCTCTCTGGAGCCTTGAAACAGGTCTCACTTACTGCACAGATATCGATGCTCTCCATTTTTAGGAGTGCCTCGAGATAGTGCATTTTGAGGTTTAGGCTTCTAGCATTGAGTAGCACAACCTTCAGAGTCTGCATGCTTGTACCTGTTACGGTGGTGGTTTTGTCCTTTGAACTTTGCCTAAAAAAAGGCACTATAGGGGTGGCAAGAGCCTTAGCCAGTAACCTGAATCCCAGGGGCGACAGATGCAGACCATCTCTGGCAAAGCATAGTGGTCTGTCGATCATGTCGTACCAGGCAGACAGATACTGGATCCCCTTTGAATGACACCAGAAGCTTAGCCAACTGTTGAAGTCAATCATTTTGTCCTTATACTGTGGTATCATTCTGAGCGAAGGCAGGATGCTACTCAGGGCTAGGGTCCTGCCTGGGCCACATGATCCAAGAGCTCTTCCATGTCTCTTTTCATGTAGTCCAGGGAGGTACGTCTCAAGTCATTCACTCCAACATGGACAATGACAGAGTCATATTTTTACTTGTTGTGGAGTGACTTGATTGCATGAGTTATGTGGTGGATCCTGGCACCCGAAAGGCAGCTCACTGTAATTTTCTCCTTGTTCAGCCTGGTGAGTGGGATATCAGTGTGCCTGACTATAGAGTCACCTATGACTAAAGTGTTAGGTATAACAAACAAGAAAAAACAATAAAAAAACGAAACGCCACAGCAACCTTAAGACCAAAAGGCCAATTGTTAAAATCCTGAACGCTTGTTTGAATGTTTTTTGTGTATAGAATGGACATGGGTTGTGTTTGTTTATTTGAATAGATCACTGACTTGTATTAGGTTTTTTTGAATTGAACAAATTGTGACGTCTTGCATATGTCATTTCCTGCCTGTTATTATTTAAACATGGGTCTATGTCTTGATTATTTTTCTCTGATGAAGCTACAATTGTTCAGTGGCAAAAACGCTTGCTGTCTCTTTTTAATAAAACTTGCGTTCAGGATTTTAACAATTGGCCTTTTGGTCTTAAGGTTGCTGTGGCGTTTCGTTTTTTTAAAGTGTTAGGTATGTTGTCTTGCCTTAGGGGCTGTTGCTGGGTGGCACACTGGTGTTGCGAGCTATGTGACACTTTGGTTGTGATTGGTGTTTGTTTGCGTTTCAGCTTCGGAGGTCCTTGTTGCTTGGGCAGGTTACAGTTAAGGGCCTCCACATATGTGGATTTAGTGTTGCTATGTGTGGGTGTTGGTGGTGTGAGTTTAGAAGGCTATGTGTTGCTTGAAGTGTAGTGTGGGTGTTAACCTTCTCCTCTTGACTGTCTAGCAAAATCTTGGGTGGAGAGAGCGTTGCTTCCAGTTTGGCTATGCAAGTGCATCTCTCACAGGTAGTAGTGTTGGGTGGTAGGAGGAGAGGGTTGTCTGTGTACATGAGGCAACTGCTGCATTGCTCCAGTATGCCCAGATTCACCAGGTGGACAGGAGAAATCAACGGAAGCTGACCTTTGGACATGCCTGATTTGGTGCTTTTTTTTTTTTTAAAGCACAGGAGCTGTTTTCCCTTACCTTAGCAAGGCACTTTGCAATTATAGGCTGTTTGGTGCCTATGATTAATTTCTCCTTATTAATAAGGAGAGTTGAGTGCTTGTATCAGTTTAAGGCTTCCTAGTGCTTTCCAGCAGGAATTACAGCAAGTGCTAGTCACAGGGATGCTTAAAGGTAAGATGAAAAAAAAATGGTTTATCCTAAACACTGCAGTGTGCACTAGAGAAATTAGATATGAAAGTAGGTAAGTTAAGTTTTACCTGTCTAAAAAGTAAAGTTTTAGTGGAGAGTCACTATGTTTAAAACAGCAAGATAGATTGAAAGGGGGTGATCACTTTTGTATTCCGGTACTATGGAATACAGTAGAATGGCCAATAAATTTAAATAGCTGATGGGAAGTGATTTCACAAAATGATAATTTTGTGCTTACTCACACAAGCCAGTGAAAGCAGAGAGGAAATGAGATATACTGTCAAATTAACATAAGAGGCAGGCAGCTAGAAAGACAGTGGTATTTAAGAACGCAACAGTAACAGGATGTGGGGGGGGATTTCTGCCTGACTCACAAGAAACAGTGTTGTGGTGTCTTTTGAAGTTTTAATATGCAGTTAAAAGCAGAACACAAGCAAAACACAAGGTAAAGAAAACAAATCACAGCACTCAAAATATAAAAAGGCAATAAACCAATTTAAAATACAACAAATAAAAAGCAAACCAACCCTTCCCTCACAACAAAGTGTAGCAGAGTCTGGGTGAGCCTTTCCAATAAAGCTCTGAAATGTTTTATTTTACCCCTTAAATAGAATTCCTTTAACTTGAATTGTAATTTTTGTAACCCATCTTGACCATATATAATACTTAAGTGGTTACCAAGGTAACTAATGTTTATACATGACATTAAACTGACAAAGTTGTTCAAGAGAAATAATAGAAGCCTGAACTTGAAATGTCACAGAATGTAACAATCATATTCTGAACAAAAAGCATTAAATTGACAATAGACACTCAGTTTAATAACATGGGCTTGTGTATAATAACACCACTGTTTTAACTTGTCATAAATGACATACACTATACTGAACATCAAGGGGAAGCATGATGATTTTTTCATATAAGTAAATGTGCATAACAAGTCAAATAATTGCTTTAACGTGAATTGTGGTTTTGTAACCCATCTTGACCATTCATAATACTTAAGTTGTTACCAAGGTAAAAAGAAGTTATGTCTTACCATAACGTTCCATCTGTATTGTTGATCCTCATTCAGTCATTACATATGGGTATCAGTTCCGACTTCGGAGGCAGCCATCTTCCAAGCACCCATCAGCTACAAACTCTCAAGCTAAAACTCTTACGCTGAATTCCCCTCTCCCTGTTATCTCAGATTGAGTTTGCAAGTCAAAAGAAGGTAGTGGCTACCTCTGGTCAAATGAACTAAAAGAATCGATGGTGAGATCCACTAGAAGCCACAGGAAGGGGAAGTAGGGAGGGTCGTAATGACTGAACGAGGAGCAACAATACAGATGGAACGTTATGGTAAGACATAACTTCTTTATCTGATATTGTTAATCCTCGTTCATTCCTTATGTATGGGACAGAGTCCCCAGCTACCTCTATTCCTGGGAGGCTCTCATGGAAGGACATTCCTAAGCACCACAGAACCAAAAGATGCTCTTCCCCTGGAAGCCAAATCCAATTTGTAATGATTGATGAAGGTATGAGGCATAGCCCAAGTTGCAGCTGCACAGATGTCACGTAAAGAAACACTGGCATGGAAGGCAGCAGCAGTTGCCACCGACCTTGTCGAATGAGCCTTGATGGTAGTTGGCAATGGAATATTACTTTGTGTATAAATGAAGGTCACAAGGTCTTTCAACCATCTAGCCAATGTGACCTTAGCAACAGCACATCCTAATCTAGGTCCAGAAGAGGTCAAAAACAACTGGTCAGATTTACGAAAGGCCTTAGTCCTGTTCAAGTAGAAGCAAATTTGCCTGTGAATATCTAGGGTATGTAGGCGATACTCTCCTTTGTTTGAATGATTAGGGAAGAAAACTGGCAATTAAATGGTTTGATTAATGGACATTTCAGAGATCACTTTTGGCAGAAAGTATGGATTAGTTCTCAAGGACACTCTATCTCTATGAAAAATCAAGTATGGACTCAATGCATAAGGCTTGAAGCTCAGAGATACGTCTGGCAGAAGTAATGGCGACCAAAAACAAGGTTTTCAATGACAAATATTTGAGGTCGCATGAAGAAGCTGGTTCGAAAGGAGGCATTATCATAGCTTGTAGAACTAATGACAGGTCCCATGGTTGAATAGGTTCTCTAAAAGGGGGCTTCAGATGATTCACACCCTTTATGAAGGTCTTGCATAATCTGTGAGACATAAGAGAGGAGTCTTGGACACCCTCATGGAAATTAGATATTGCAGCCAAATGAACTCTAATGGTAGAGGCCAATAGACCCGACTGAAATAGATCAGCTAGATACTCTACAACTATTGACACTGGTGCTGAAAAAGGATCTACTTGCTTTCCTTTCAGCCAACAGGTAAATCTTTTCCACTTGCTTAGATAAGTTATTCTAGTGGAAGACTTATTAGATGCAATAAGAATGTCCCATACTGGTAAAGAAAGATCATTCTGCCTGGCAATCAAGGGAATTGGAGGAGACAAGCTGTGAGCTTCAGGCTGTCCAAGTTGGGATGAATCAGATTCTGCAGATGGGAGATCAACCCCGGGGTTGGATGGAGAATCCATTGTTGATCTAGCAGGTGAGGCCAAAGGAAGGGGAACCGAATCTGATGAGGCCAATATGGTGCTATGAGGATCACCTTCTTCTTCAACCGACGGGCTTTCTTCAGAAACTGGGGAATGAGGGGAAGAGGTGAAAAAGCATAAAGAAGACCCAAGGGCCAATCGTGAACTACAGCGTCCCTGGGTGACTGTCCCGGAGGGGGAATCAGAGCGAAGTAGTTGCTGTATTTGTAGTTGGTCGGGATGCAAAGAGGTTGCAGCAAGGATGGCCCCAGCGGTGGAAGATCTCTGCTGCTATCAAGGAATTCAGGGACCACTCGTGAGGTTGTAGGATGCACCTGCTGAGTCTGTCTGCTATCACACTGGAACTCCCGGGAATGTGCATTGCTAGAAGAAAACGGGTGGTAGCCATCGCCCATTGCCATATCCTCATGGCCTCTCAACAAAGGGGGTAAGATTTGGTTCCGCCCCTGTTTGCTGATGTATCAGACCACCGCCATATTGTCTGATTGTATCGCAATAGTCCCGGACGGCAGCAGGGGATGGAATGCTTGCAACGCTAAAAGCACCGCCCTCAGCTCCAGAACATTTATATGCAGTTGGGACTCCAATTCGGACCAAGTGCCTTGGACTGTCTGACCCTGACATAGCCCCCCCACCCCATCAGGGAGGCGTCTGTTGTCACTGTAGCCTTGGGCTGCTGGGGGAGAAAGGGCGAGACCATTGTGACGGGTTGTGGTTCATTCACCAATTTAAATCCTGTTTGCACCTGTGGGTTACTCGAATCTTGCCAGAAAGAGGATGCTGAAAAGGATACCATTGGGTGAGCAGTAGCCATTGTAGAATCCTCATATGAAACCTGGCCAGGAGGACAATGGTGATAGAGGCTGCCATGGAACCCAACAGCTGTAGGATAGAGTGAGCTGTGGATTTCTCCCTGGAAAGGATTGGGATCAGTTGTTGCTTTATCCTTAGAATTCTGTGCTCTGGAATGGATGCTCTGCAATTCTTTGTATCCAATATGACCCCTATAAATTCTGTGGACTGAGATGGGGTGAGACTGGATTTCTGCCAGTTTATGGTTATGCCTAGCCTTTCTGAAACGAGGAGAGAGTATGCCAAGGCTTCTTCCAATAGATGGCTAGTGGGGGCGGAGATGAGCAGTCGTCTAGGTATGGAAACACCTGGAATCCTTGTAGTTGCAAGTGAGCTGTGACGACTGCCATGCACTTTGTGAACACTGTGGGGGCTGTAGAGAGTCCGAAGGGCAGTAGTCTGAACTGGTACTGACTGGCTCCTGCACGGAAGTGCATAAATCTTCTTGATGGCCTGTCCACTTTTATGTGGTAGTACGCATCTTGAAGATCTATCGAACACATCCAATCGTCTTTTCCCAATAGCGGGAGGATGGACTGTATTGTGACCATCCGGAATTTTTGTACTCTCACAGACTTGTTCAATACACTGAGGTCCAAAATTGGTCTCCAGTCCCCGGTTTTCTTTAGCACCAGAAATAGTCTTGAGTAGAATCCGTATCCTATCTGGTCTGGAGGGACTATTTGGATGACTCTTTTTCTTAGCAGCTTTGCTATCTCTAGTGCTGCTTCTTCTCTTTGTCTGGGTGGAATGTCAAGTAAGTTTGTTGGGGGGGCTGGGACAAAGATCGAAGGGGATATGGTAACCTCTGGTTACTATCCTTTGTACCCAAGAGTTGGTGGTGATGGTTAGCCAGGCATAAGGGTACAAGGAGAAACGACCCCCAACCACCTCCAGAGGAAAGGAGTTGGGCCGCTCTTCAGGAGCACTGGTAGGATTGACCAGGAAAGGGAACCCTGGAACCCTGGTTACGCGGACCCCCCCTGCCCCAAAAGGGGTGTCTTCCCTGAGAGTTTCCCCCTCTGCCTCTAGGGGAGAACACGGCCTGTGTGTCACGGAAAGGACCCTGAGACTTTTTGTACCATATCTTCCCGCTCTTCTGGTTGCTGGAGAAAACACGTTGAGGGGAAGAATAACGGACACCTACGGCAGAAAGGGTCTTACCGTCCTGTTCACATCTGGCCAGTGTACTTTTAACTTTGGGTCCAATCAGTGACGAGGCTTTGATGGGAGCATTGAGAAATGAAGCCTTGAAGGGTTCCGCGAAATTACATAAGCGCATCAAGGCGTGCCATCTCAAAACAACGCCTGAACTAGCTGCTCCTTCTGATGCGTGAGATATCAGGCTCATGGAGGAGTTTGATATAGATTCAATGGTAGCCAGCTGAGTGGCCACTTTGTCACGGACCTCATCAGACACAGCACCAGCCAAAGTTTCAGAGAGCTCAGATACTAAATCTCTTTGAAGCCTGGTGAAGTGTGCCATATAATTCAGGGACCTGATTGCAAAGGTCGCTGATGCAAAAGTACGCTTCCCTATTCTGTCCAGAGCCCGTGACTCTCTGTTGGGCGGATGGACAGTCTGGCTTTCTTCTTCCATCAGGTCCTTCTTGGTTGTGGCTGCCACCACCAGAACATCTACAGGAAGACCTTTGGACTGATGGAGGTCAGTAGCAGGAGGGGACAAAAATGTATCTGGCCTCCGGGGAATGGCCTCAATGGTGTCAGAAGCCGGCTGCACGATGAGCCGGACCAGTTTGTCGGTAGGTGGAGTAACCCAAGAGGTAGGGGGCTGGGCGCGAAAGGCCTGCAGGAACACAGACTCTTCAGAGGTCGGTTTAGAGGGCTGCCAGTCACCTCTCTGTTTAAGGATTTCAAGGATATCACCAAAGGATACCTCAGAGGGTGAGTGAGGGGATCCTTCCCCATCATCAAAGTCTGTGTCTTCAGTAAGGGACTCCTCTGTGGAGTCCATGTGCTTCCTCTTGCACAAGCTTTTGCGATGAGCTTCCTCAGAGGGAGAAGCTGGGGAAGACAATGCAAAAAGAGTTTCCTGTGGGAGTACATCCTGAGACCCTTGCGCCCGGTGTCTGCTAGGAGCAACTTGTGCACATACCGGGTCAGAGGAGGGTGGGAAGATTGACAGCACAGTATCGCCAGCAGCCTTCTCCATTAGTTGGAAGGCCGGTCCACCTGAAGAGGGGTGAGTGTCCTGGACAGGGGTCACCCCTCTCCTAAGTGGCTCAGCCTGCCGACTCGGAGTCCCTGGATGGCTGTGAAACACCAAATTATGTACACCACAGCTGACATCCTGGGTCATAGCAAAACTCCCCTGCCACAAAGGCAACTGCGGTTCATTAGTGAGGTCCATGAAGGGAACTGTAGAGGGGGAAGACTGTGCTATATCAAAGGGCTTCAAAGGCAATGAAGGAGGAGAATAAGTAGGGGTCTTTGGCAAAAGATGATCACCTCCCAAGGAAGAATAGCTACTGGGGGGGGGCAGGATACCTCTGGCCAAAAGCACTTGATCCACAAGACTCAACACATCGTGTTCAGAGAGGCTTCTAGTGGATTTCAAGGACACGGCTGAGGGGGAGTCAGGTCTATCCACAGATGGGACAAGCTCGGTGCCCACATCACCAGTCTGCACTGAAAACAACGGTGCCATAAAGGACTGCACTACAAGTGTCTGCACCGAGGAAATCATCGGTGCCAAAGTCATGGTCTGCACCAACAGTAAGGTCGGTGCCGAAGCTGGGACCGAAAAAATTGGTGTCAGTAACCGAGTTGTCAGTTCTGGGCAAGGTATCAGAGCCGATGTGGTTACAGTCTGCGCCTACAGGATAGTCGGTGCCGTTAAAGAGGTCTGAACTGAGGAGCCCCCGCGGTACCAATACGGAAAGGGGTACGCTAGTCGGTGCCGAAGTCACAGATGGCGCTGATGGCCTCGGTGCCAAAGTCACAGGTTGCGCTGATGGCCTCGGTGCCGAAGTCACAGGTGGCGCCGATGGCCTCGGTGCCGAGGGTCTAGGCACCGAAAGTGCTGGAGCCGAAAGAGTCAAATCCGAAGTAGAAAGCTTAGCCTTCTTGGGTCTCAGTTGATGGGAGTCCCCAGCCGGGACGAAGGAAGAGATTTGGCCTTTGAAAGATCGTCAGTTTTTTTCCTATGGGATCTAGGAGGGGTTGAAGCCTCCGACCAAGAAACAGCTTCTGAAAAGGGAGGTTCGAGTAGTCCCTTCAGCAACAATTTATTTTTCCTCTCAATCAACGTCCTGTTAGAGAAGTTCTTACAAATTGCACAGGGCGGATCAACTGATAAATGAGGCACACCCAAACAATAGGCACACAGAGAATGTGCATCTGAAGTAAGTAATTTATGTCCACAATCTGAACATCTCTTAAATCCTGGACTACCTTTTTATCCATGATAGAAAAAGATGAAACAGAAAGAATACCAGCAATGGTACAAGAAATACCCAAAGGTAATGAAGAAAAGGGGTCTACCAACAATGGTATAGAAGAAAATACTTCGCGGTAAAAAGATTGGAAAAAATTTAAGAAAAGATAGTCGCTAAATCTGATAAGGTAAGAGAAAACAATTCAGAAACTTTTCTGAGAAAAAAGGTTGTTTTAGACTAGAAAGACAACAAATATTGTACTTAGCTCAAGAGAAGTAGCTTGACACGACCGAATGGCGATGCGACAAACAAAATCTGAGGTAACAGGGAGAGGGGAATTCTGGGTAAAAGTTTTAGCTTGAGAGTTTGTAGCTGACACGAGCTTGGAAGATGGCCGGCTAGGTTCCGAGGTCGGAACCGATACCCATACGTAAGGAATGAACGAGGATTAACAATATCAGATTTAATGTTTTATACATGACATCAAACTGACAAAGTTGTTCAAGGGAAACAATAGAAGCCTGAACTAGGAATGTCACAGAATGTAACAATCACATTCTGAACAAATAGTATTAAATTGACAATAATCACTTAGTTTAACCTTTGCTGATTATACAAAATAGAATGTTGCCATTTAAATCTAAAAACTTTCAGTATATGCCATAAAATGGCAATTTATGAATATGGAAAGGGAAGTTGTAATCATTAATCACAATAAGTGAATTTGTTGTTTTTAACCTATAACTTCACTCATTTTATAATAAGAAATGAAAGATATGAAAATCCGTATGTGTAGGAAATGGGGGGGGGGGCAGGGATGCACTGATAATTAAAATGCACTAACTTTCATCTATGTTCACATAAAACAAACAAAGTGATTACTTAAATGCTGGGAAACAATAAAATATAACTTCTGATATATCCAGTGAAATACATTGTATTATAAACATTAGGTATAAATATTATTACCATCTATTTATCTTAAGTAATAAGTTTTGAAAGACTTAATCAATAAGGGTGAATATGTTAAATAACTGTGTGCTATCTTTTACTGAGGTTTTATATATGATACATCCTATTTTACTATCACTGAATAGCTTGTCATTTATCTTTCATGTAAATATTACTTGTTTATATAAGTAGACATTTATAGTGTATTAGAATTCTGTCTAAATCTACAATAGTCCTATATCTGTTCAAAATAAAATAAATATTGCTTATTCCTTTTACAAATATTCTCCATATGATAATTCAATTTATGGAGCTCAAATGTTCTCGATTGTCAAGGTATGAATGACAATCTGATGGACATAGGTTTATTCATCAGATTAGGTATGATTTTCATTCCACGGCTAGTGCGGATCTTAGTTTTTTTAACATTTATTAATTTAAATTTATTTCACAAAAATATTTCTAGTATGCCTGACCAAAACATTACTTACTGGTAAACACTCAAAGTATAAAACTGATCATTTCCTTAAAAGCTCAAACTTATACTTTATAGTTACCAGATGAAAATGTTTAATAGTCACAATAAAACAAAAATACATAATCTAAATAACCTAAGATGGATTTAACTTTATTACCTTTAAATAGCAATGGCTTAAACTATCCTAGCAAGAGATGAAATGACAATTACAAATGGAATCCTAAGGAATATATGACATTGGCGCAATCCACTTATTAAGACAAAGACAAAAGGTGTAACAATTTTATGGAAAATAAACGTGATTAACTAAGTATGAAGATAAAGAAGGCCTTATGGCATTAGTAATAGTTAAATATAATAACAGAATATGGACCCTAGCCAATCTATACTGGTTCCCAGGCATTGGAACAGGAACTGTTAAAAAAACACTTGTATTTCATTTCAAATAATTATAAAGGCAACTTAATATTGGGAGGAGATTTTAACTGTATATTTGATATTTCTGAGACTACAAATAAAAGACCGCTGCGTACATCTGCCGTATCAAAAGCGTTAAACAAGTCGGTAGAATCATTTCATCTTGTAGATACTTTCAAATTAAAAAAAAATAAATCTTTGTTGTTTTCCCATCAAGATCACAGATTTGGTACCCAAACTAGAATAGATAAAATATTTTTTGTCCATGACTTACACTCTAAAATCATTAATTTCTCAATCACTCCCTGCCCCTTTTTAGACCACAATTCATTGATACTAAAACTTCAATGGGTACAAGCCATTAACCTTTAACTCCAGAATTCCAGCATATATAACTAAAATTAAAGAGTTCAACCCTGGTTATTATCTGAATTACAATTCTTCTTAGATACTAATTACACCACAGAGATAAATAAAATAATCATATGGGACTCACTAAAAACTTACATATATGGTAAAACCCTAACTTGGTATAAAAAAAAATCAGAGAATGGGATTTGGAGTTATTAGATCTACAATCCAAACTTTTATCAGTAAAAGCTGAAAAAAATCAAAATCATTTGGAGATGAAAAACAAAGTAGAAGAATTAAACAATAAATACAATGAAATTCTAACACATAAAACTAGTTTAGCTTTAGAAAAACTAAAAATGAATACCTTGGCCACTTCTCCCAAATATCTATATAATTTATCCACAACAATCAAAATACAATCAAAAGCTGATAACATTAAAAGTATCTTCCATGAAAAGAAAGGGAAAAAATGTCTCAGATATAAGTGACATTCTTGATGCCTCTAGAAGTCACTATATGGAACATTTCTAAAAAGAAAATATACATATTGATCAATTAAATCTAGATGAAAAATGTTCTAATATAAAAAAAACACAAAAATTAAAACTAGATCTGCAAGCACACATATCCTACAAAGAAATTACAGATACAATAAAAGAGGGTGAAAATAATAAAGTTCCGGGTATAGAGGGCATAATTATGGAAATATACAAACTTTTCCCTTCAAAGATACTATCCCTCTTCCATAAAACTCTATTAGAAATTCAGTAATAAGCTTTATTATACAATGCCTCCCCTAAAACGTGCACTTTGATTGGCCAGCCCAACCAGCGTGCTCGTTGTAAATCCCTCAATATACTAACGGAAAAAGGTCCGGTCGCCCGGACTTTTTCCGTCAGTATAAAACACTGTCTCGCTATGTTAAAAGAGTTTAACATAGCAAAACAGGTTTAAAAAAAGCAACGGAGATCTCCGTTGCTTTTTTTAAAGCTGTCTCGCTATGTTAAACTCCTTTAACATAGCGACACAGTGTGTAAAAAGCAACGGAGATCTTGCAATCTCCGTTGCTTTTTTTTTAAAGCTATCTCGCTATATTAAATGGGTTTAACATAGCGAGACAGCTTTAAAATAAGCAACAGAGATATCCGTTGCTTATTTTAAAGCTGTCTCGCTATGTTAAACCCATTTAACATACAGAGACAGTAAAAAAAGCAACGGAGATCTTGCGTTCTCCGTTGCTTTTGCCCACAGTTCTGATGTACTGCGCAGGCGCGCAGTACAACAGAACCGCAGAATACCAGACAGCTGCGGAAGGGCAGTAAAGAGGCATTATACAATGCCATTATTTAAGAAAAGTAATTATTTCTTTTCTTAAATAATGTCATTAATATAACAATAACTCACTTCTGGGTGTGGGTAATGCTGGATTTACCCACGGTTGGCTTTGTTTGGTAAAAACCACGCCAACCGTGGGTAAATCCAGCATTACCCACACCCAGGCGTGGGTTATGGCTATAATATTACCCTCTTGGAGATATTCCTTAATTAATTTATTTATTTATTTAAGTTTGATGACCGGGGAAGTCCACTGGGCCATAAATAGCCCCTTATCAATGGAGGCCCGGGGAGAAAAGCTCCAAGACATTGCAAGTTAAATGTTACAAAGAAATAACAAAGAGTTCATACAGAACAATTAAATATTACAGAAGAATAATACATTATGTAATAAGCACTTAGAGAGTTAACATTGAAAACATGAGGAATACTAGGCCTTTGCAGGTTAGGTAAACTCAACATTAACAGAAGAAAGTACCGTTGTGTACACTTACCATAAATGTAGATGTTCGAGTGTATTCACTGTTGCAGTCATTACATTTGGGTAATCTGCTGGCAGGTTGCCCTCAGTCAGCCTGAATAACAAAATCTTGGGTCCTGCGTCAGTTGCTGTCTCCTCTTCCATGACGGCAGGTCGTCAGGGGTACAAAACATGCAGCCAATGCCATTTTATTCAGTTTTTTCTTGCTCCAGATGTCAGGTGCCCCCCAAATGGGGAGCAAAATATATATATATAAATAAACTGTAAATATATAAATGCACTTTTAGAAACATAAACTTTACCTTCAAATAAAAGCAAATACACCACAAAGGCTTTTGAGTATAGTGAAGGAAAGAAAAGGTAAAGAATGGGGGATGGTGGGTGGGTAATCCAGACTGCAACAGTGAATACACCCGAACATCTACATTTATGGTAAGTGTACACAACTGTACTATGTTCCTCGTGTTTCACTGTTGCAGTCATTACATTTGGGTAGAATCCCAAAGCTATGGATGGGAGGATGGAACTAAACAGCATTAGGAGCGGCTATAAGGCCCTGCAGGACTGCAGTGGCAAAGCCTGCCCTGGATTTAGAGAACAGAGCTAAATGATAATGCTTTGTGAAGGTATGAACAAAGCTCCAAGTAGCAGCTTCTAGAATGTCTTTGGTTGGGAACCCTCTGAAAAAAGCTGCTGAAGTAGAGGCAGCCCTGGTGGAATGTGATCTGATCCCCTTGGGCACAGGTTTACCATGGTGCAAATAGCAGAAACAAATGCAGTGGCATATCCATTTAGAAAAAGTCTGCTTTAATATAGCCTTCCCCTCTGATCCTGCAGCAAATGCCACCAGTAGTTGCTCAGACTTTCTTAGAGATTTGGTCCTGTTTAAGTAGAATCTTAGTTGTCTGTGTATGTCCAATGAATGCAGAATCCACTCCCCCTTGTTCTGCGGATTTGGGTAAAATGTTGGCAGGTGAATGGTCTGGTTAAGAGCCACACTTGATACCACCTTAGGCATAAAAGAAGGATTGGTCCTGAGGGCCACCCTGTCCGGGTAAAATATAATGAAAGGCTCCACTGCCACTAGAGCCTGTAGTTCTGAAACCCTTGTTGCTGAAGTGACTGCCAAAAGAAAAGCTGTTTTCCCAAGATAAAAATTTTATATTTGCAGTAGCTGCTGGTTCAAAAGGAGGCAGGGTGAGTTTTTCCAGCACAAAATTGAGGTCCCATGCAGGACTTAGTGCTCTCCTGGGAGGCCTTACATTTTTGGCCCCTCTAAGATACTATTTAAACAGTGGATCAGAAAAGAGGGGAGGCTCTGTGTTGTAATGAGCAGAGATGGCAGAGGCATGGATTTTTATTGAAGAAAAAGATAGGCCCTTGTCAAGAATCTCAGTTAAGTATTGTAAAATCTAAGGAATATTGGGCTTTGCTGTGTCTATTCATTGTGCTTGGTTCCAAACACAGAATCTCTTCCATTTATCAGCATAAGATTTTCTAGTACTAGGCCTTCTGGCTTCCAAAATGACATCCATCACAGATTTACTGAGAGGTGTGGTTTGAATAATTAGTTGTTTAGCCATGCTGCAAGATTCACAGATTGGAGCTGAGTGTGCAGAATTTGATAGTTCTGCTGAGACAGTAGATGACGTATTTGAGGCAAGTACCATGGAGGAAGGTGTGACATATTCTTCAGAAGCAGGTACCAGTGCTGGCGAGGCCAGTCCGGAGCAATTAGGATCATTTTTGGTTTTTCCTGTCTGACCTTTAGTAAGACCTTGGAAAGAAGAGGCAGAGGGGGAAAAGCATAGACTGATAGGTTTTTCCAGCTGAAGGATAGCACATCCACTTTCCATGCTTTTTTGTGATGAGTTCTTGTGCAGAATTTGTCCAACTGATAATTTTGGGGAGAGGCAAATAGATCTATGTCTGGGCTCCCCCATTTCTGTGTTGACATGCTGAAGATTTGTGGATCCAGTTTCCATTCGTGCGGGTCCATAAGATTTCTGCTTAGGTCGTCTGCCAGAGTATTTTGCTTTCCTGGCAGGAATTGAGCTTGAAGATGTATTTGGTAAGTCAAGGCTGTGTTCCACAAGGCCATGGCTAGTCTGCAAAGGGGGTAGGAATGTGTACCCCCCCTGCTTGTTTATGTACCACATAACTGTGGTGTTGTCCGTCTTTATCAGTAGTTGTCCTGGATGAAGTAAGTCCTTGAAGGCTGTCAGAGCATTCTGAACAGCTAGCATTTCTTTCTGGTTGATATGCAGATGCATTTGGGTTAGGCTCCATTTGCCCTGAATGCATCTCCCTGCCAGGTGGGCCCCTCAAGCATAGTCTGATGCATCTGTAGTTAGGGTTTGGGTGGTAGGGGCTAGAGTGAATGACAGTCCCTTGTTTTGGTGACATGTCTCTACCCACCAAAGAAACTGCTGTTGCAGGCATGGAATAAGAGGAATAATTGTTTCCAGACTGTGACAATGTTGATTCCATAAACTTTTTAAGTGCCATTGAAGTTTCCTCATATGTAGTCTCGCATATGGAATTAGTAGAATGCAGGATGCCATGAACCCCAAAGCTTGCAGAATTTGTCTTGCAGATAATTGGGTTTTTGTTGCCATTTGTTTGAAGTATGTTGTCAGTTGCCTTTGTTTATCTGGCGTGAGGTAAGCCATCTGGGCAGTTGTATTCAAAGCTTGCACCCAGGAATGTAATTATTTGAGAGGGTACCAGTTGTGATTTATTTTTGTTTATGGTGTACCCTAGGCATGCTAGAAGCCTTTTTACAAATGCCAGATGTTGAAGAAGAGTGTCCTTGTCCTCTGCTTGAATGAGACAATCGTCCGGATAAGGATAAATTTGAATGTTTCTTTGCCTGCAGAATGCAATTACTGGTGCCAGGCACTTTGTAAAGACCCTGGGCGCAGTAGATAAGCCAAAGGGCAGTGCAGAGAATTGGTAATGCAAAAAACCTGCTTTGAAGCGGAGGTATCTTCTGCATGATTCCCTTATTGAGATATGCTCTTTTAAGTCTAGAGTTATTAACCAAGCATTCTTGCCTAGCATAGGCAGTAGCTGTTGTAAAGTCAGCATTTTGAATTTTGGAATGTCCAGGAACATGTTCAGAATTGATAAGTCCAGTACTGGACACCATGAATTGTCTTTTATGGGTACCAGGAAAAGTCTTGAATAAAAACCTTGTCCTTTTTCCTTTTCTGGTACGGGATGAATAGCCCTCATATCCATGAGGGACACGACTTGTTTCTGGGCCTCTGCCCACTGGTTTTGTGGCAGATCCGGCCATCCATCTGGAATTGGCAAAGTATGGAAATCAAATCTGTACCCCGGGATACTATGTTTAATACTCACTTGTCCTGAGTAATTAACTGCCAATTTTGAGCATGAAGTGCTAATTTTCCCCCCAAGGGGGCTGCCAAAAGATAAGTGCTTGGAGATGGTAGAGGAAAGTCATTGAGACTGCTTACTGTGGGGTTGTGCTTTGTTTCCTTCAGATTTGGAGATGGAGGCACTCCACTGCTTCGGCCTGTAAGAACCCTGTGATTGATATCTGGAGCCTTTTGAGCACCTGGGTTTGCCCTGAGTGGCTCTGTTGGACACAGGAAAGGACCAATTTTTAGTAGGCCAGTGCCTACTGAACCTGGGAGGCTGCACTTGCAAGAAATCTTTTACAGTTTGCATAGATTTAGCTTTGTCTTCCATTTTCTTCAAAACATCTTCTGCCTTACTACCAAACAAAGTATCATGCTGCAAAGGGGCATCCAACAATTTAGCTTTAACATGACCAGGCAGATTTTGCTCCTTTCGCCAGGCATGCCTTCTAATCACAGATCCAGTAACGGTGGCCCTACAAGAGGCCTCCAAGGAATCAAAACCACATTGCAAAGCATGCTTTCCAACTTGTTCTGCTGAATGCAATAAATCCTATCACTCTTTACTTTCCACACAATCAGAAATCAACATCATATTCTGTTTCAGTAAGCCCATAACATGTTGTTGATATTTAAGCATATGAAACTGGCAGTTTAAAGCCCTGACTGCCAAGGTTGCAGACGTATAAACCTTCTTACCCCATCTATCCAGCGCCCTGGAATCTCTATCAGAAGGGGTGGGATTTTTGGTTGTAGAAGCCTTAACACCCTTGGGACCCTGAGAAATAGTCTCAGCTCAGGATCAGCAGCAGGATTTTTGAAAAGAAATGTGTGGGAGTCAGGAACCCTGTAATATCTGTCTGGCTTACTAGGAGCCGGAGGCAGGGAATCAGGAGCCATGCTTGATTCCGAGAACACATCATCAACAATGTCTAATATAGGAGGTATTGCCAAAGGCCTATGCTGAGGAAGAAGAAGGAAATCCCTAAGCCTCTTTTTTGATTCAGAGAAGTCCTGACTCTCCCAGTGAAAATGTTCCCTTAAAGTATGCAAAGTCTCTCCAAAAGAGTAATCCTCAGGGGGAGATGCAGATGGGATGGATTCCTCTGCATCAGAATCCTCATAGGGTGGAATAGAAAATTCCTGATCAGAAGAGAAATCAGAAGAAATGGAAACCTGATCTGAAGATTCATAATCAGTGCCTTGCCTAGGCCTCTTAGCAGGGGGGGGGGGGGTTGGGAACCCCTGATCAAGGTAATTAAGTCCTCAGCCATTTTGATCAACTGTTTTTTAGACATAGGGGCCTGAGCACGTGGCTTATGTGTCAGTTTTTTAAGACACAGAAGTTGTTTTTGACCTTGTTTTTGTTGCTGGCGTCGGTTTAATATAAAAATGTTAAAGCCTGAAAACACCCTCAGAAGCCGGTGCCTGCTCAGCGGCTCCGGACCCATCCAAGGGACAGACATTCGCAAGTTCAATACTTTGAGCATCTCGTGGCATACCGGACTCCGAAGGGGTCTCGGTAGAGGCCTGCGACTCCAAAGTAGAGGGTATCAGGGGCTGCGAAAGTGCCTCATTGAGTACCGGTAAACCGGCTTCTGGCTTAGGAGAAGCTTCGTCTTCGGTTCTGGACCTCGACGGTCTGTCTCTGTCTTTTTCCTTGCGTTTTTTTGTGAACTCCGGTAGTTGGATTGCTAACCAATGACATTTCAGGAAAGTTAAATCTTGAACCAAAATATTTAGAAGCAAAAATATACCGATGCTTAATGATACATTGGTTAAATCTAGCACAAAACCGACAGCAAGGCACGTTGTGATCAGGGCCTAGGCAAGGAATACAGTACAAATGAAAATCCTTACGAGGTATTTGCTTCCCACAAGTAATGCAATTATTAACTTTTACTGACATCGGTAAGGAGCAAGAAAAAGTTTCCCCAACGGGGTACTTAGCTTTAGTTTGAAGACTTCGGTTCTGAAACTCAAATATGAAAATTTCAGGAGTCAGTTGACCGGCACTTGCAAACTGCTTCTGCTTCGGGCACTGCGCGGCAATAAAGACTGAATAAAATGGTGTCGGCTGCATGTTTTATACCCCTGACGACCTGACGTCATGGAAGAGGAGACAGCAACCGACGCAGGACCCAAGACTTTGTTATTCAGGCCAACTGAGGGCAACCTCCCAGCAGATTACCCAAATGTAATGAATGCAACAGTGAAACACGAAGAACATCAATATGTGACTTAAGCTGTAAGTGAGTTAACTTTTAAATCATAGCTACAATCCATTTGTGGTTAGATGAACCATTTTTTTATGGAAGAAGCACCAATATTTGTTATTGAAAGTATACTACATTAGATAACAAAGAAATTCAGTCCCAGGTAGGGGATGAGAATGTTTTAGGATGACAAGAGGCAATAGTAGTGATAATAGGTGATGATTTCAGTGCAGGGAAGAAAGAAGGATAGAGAGGTTATGTTGGAGCATGACATGGACATTCCCATTTAGCTGTTAGATGAGAGAATAGCTGAGATTTGAAATTAGTATGGTTTAGTAGGTTGCTTATGTGAGGGGGGAGAGAGTTCCAAAGTTTAGCTAAGGAGTAGGAAATTAGTAGATGGCCAGGAGGTCGTATGGGTTCACACAAATCCTAAAGGAAAACAAATCCCCAAACCTCTGTACCTCATATAGACCTATATCATTATTAAATAATGACTATAAGATATTTATGACAATATTAACTAACAGAATGAAAATACCACTATCAAAAACAATAAATAATGACCAAACTGGATTTATATATCATAGACACACACGACAATATTAAAAGGATAATTTCTCTTATAGATTATGTTAATAAAGAAAATAAACACTCAAAATTGGCTTAGATATAGAGAAAGCCTTTGATTCCCTAAATTGGGACTATTTATTCAAAATCCTAATGCTATTCGAATTTCCTGCATCCTTTGTTCATCTCCTAAAGAATATATACACAAATAATTTAGCGTATGTCAAGTTAGGTCCTTTTACCTCTGAATCTATACATATAACAAAAGGCACTAAACAAGGATGTCCCATGTCACTGATTCTATGTGCTCTGGCTAACGAAATATTGGCAGATTAATTTCATAACAATATAAAAATCAAAAGAATAGATGTTTATGAACACTACAATTCTAAAGCAATGCTATTTGCTGATGACATATTACTAACATTATCTAACACAAAAGAAACATTAGAAGAATTAGATACATTAATTGACAAATTTCACATGACTTCAGGACTCCATTTCAATAAATCAGAATCAAAATTTTTATTTTTAAATAAAAAAAGAACTGCAGACTAAGGAGATCACATCATAGGGAAACAAGAATCTACCTTAAAATATCTAGGAATTGAGTTATGCAAGGATAATGAGTTAGTCTCAAAAAACTACAATAATATCATCAATACAATTAAAATCTCTGTGGAAAAATGGAACAAAATAATATTAACATTTGAAGCTAGACTATAATTAATAAAAATGGTTTTACTGCCCAAGATCCTATATATAGCTTTTGCAATACAACTGTTACCAGAAAGGAATATACTTAAAGAAATAAATTCAAGCCTAATAAAATTTTTATGGTTTACCAAAAGAAACAGAATAGCTTTAATACATCATATCAGACCATGGAAATATGGAGGATTAAACTTTCCTTATATAGAAACATATATAAAAGCATCAATATCTAAAACAATCTCAGATTGCATTAAGTCCAAATTACTCTGCAAATTGGAAAGAATTACTAACTGTAATATCAATAAATTCATTTGATTTACAAAAAAATGACAACAGATAAAAACAATTTGCCATGGCACATATTACGTATTAGTATACAAAATAACATAACTAAATCCACTAAAACTTGTGTGATTAATTATTACATTGACTCATTAAGGAAAATTATTAATGCAAATATAAATTTAAAAATCTGGTTTGATTTTTTAACATCATTTACAGTCACAAAGAACTTTCCACATAGAATATATAGAGAAATTATTAATTCCTGGGAAAAGAAAGGATTTATTTATTGGTTCCAATGTATCAAAGAACTAAAAGTTTTAGATATGCAAGTAATAAAAACAACATACAAAATTCCACAACAGGAATCGCTAACATTACAGAGTATTCTGTCATATTCGCAAGATTTAAGTAGAATAATTAACAATTCTTCATTTAAAGAAATACCTAAATTTATGAAATACATATATGAAATCATATATAATGACTTTAACATGGGAAACAGTATTTCAAAATTTTACAAAATGTTGATAAACTATAAAACAACACCCAAAACCTCATATTGGAAATATATAACAAAAGGACACTCAATACAGTTAACCGAAGATATTAAAACAAATATCTTATTATCGATAAAATATACACTTTACACAATACTGGAAAGTTTTTAATTGGAAATGCTTGCACACAGCATTCTTAACCGCAGATAGAATCAGTAAAATTATTTCTTCCATCAAAAGAATATGTTGGAGATGTGAGCAAGTACACATTGCAGACTGGAACCACATTTTCTTGGATCGTGTTAAAATTAAGCCATTTTGGAATCGTATTAACTTTCTACAAGCTTTATTTAATGAATCATTTTATTTAACTAAAGCTCTTATATTATTAAATGTGAACGAATGTCCTCATTTGAATAGGTCAAACATGTATTTAGTATGGACTATACTTGCAATTTCAAGGAAGTGTATAACAAGAAGATGGAATACAAACACAATACCAACTTTGGAAGACTTCTACAGCCTACTGATGACAGCATTATTGGAAATTAAAATTAAAGAACTAAGAATTTATCCAAAGCCATTTATCAACAAGCCTTGGGGAAAAGTCTTACGTTGATTGACACTATGCAATAATTGATCAGACATTCTGATAATGGATTGGACACACTTATAAAGTAACTGTATACATTAAGATCTGTTACAGTGTTAGGCTAATGTAAATACTGTACGTAGTTATTTAAGATGTTATGTATAAATACTATGGAATTCATCCAAATGTATTTGAAAAATAAAACATTTTTTGAGAGATTTCATCTGCAACTCAAAATCATCTCTCCACTGCTTGCATGATATTTACAGCATTGCAAATAAACCCTGGGTAGTCAAGCACAACCCCGAGATACTTCCATTTTTGAAACCTCATGGTATTCACCACTCTTTGTCACCTATTGTCACCTTTATGCTGAACAAAGATCTGACAGTTGGCAAGGCAGAAGATTAGTATCCATGGTAAAGAAGGACATTATACTTTCCGCAACTCGTGTTGCCTGAAATACCAACAGCTCTCCACATAGTCATAAGTGCACTGTAATATACAAAATATTTATTGCAAAAATCTACATCATTCCAGCTTCCATCACACAAATTTTTGAAGCCACTCTAATACAAATTGTAGATCTTACTGGTAACAGCAAACTAGTCATGGGCAGTGACATTAATCTAGACTGGAAAATCTTTCCCCCCACACTTAATAAATGTAATCAACATCTTCAGCCTCACACAGCTTGTGAAGGAAGGGACTAGAATGAACTCTCTTAATTTATCCAGGTTAGATATTTAAATTAACAAAGCTTTAAATTTTACCTAACAACTTCTGTGATCGCATTTCTGTCCTAACCTACTGGTTGGTCCTTCATAACAGAAAAACAACTCCTCTCTTTAAAACTACCTGGTGTTTTCCAGTTTTGAATCATGACTGCACTTACAACTTCAAGTGTCTGGTCTCAAACATGTAACTGTACAGACTGTACCTTTGCTGTTTCTATTTTCACAGCTTACAACTATTCAAGATAAATGTATTCATATTTCCAAAATTACACTTAAATTCACATGTTTCCTGCCACCTGAATTATGATCCATTATTAAAAACTGATACAAAACCTGCTAACAATGGGAACCAGACCCCTGAAACTCAGCTAAACAGAATTCCTATTTCACTGTTCGTACTTGAGTCATTGGGTCCTTCTACACAGCTTGCACTAATTCTACTGATATTTCCAGCACTCTGAACCATGGCAGGACTGACCAAATCAGCTTTCTTGGGACCTTGTCATATGCTTTAGGTACTCCCAGTTGAACTCTCTTATCATAAGTAGCTTCTTCTCAACTACTGCTCTGCAATCATTGGGTCAGTTGTGATACATCCTGATTTGAATCTGAACTGCTCATCTCCCATCTTATGTTCTACTACTCTGTGTATTCATTTATCAGTTATCCTCTCCACACTTTTATTCAGTGTGACAGGAATTTGATAACCTCCACATACACACACACACACATATATATATATATATATATATATATATATATATATATATATATATATACATACACACACACAATATGTAATACACACACACACCAATATGGCAGCAGCATAGTTTTTCATATGTTCACTTGATTATAAAGCAGTTTGTTGTACTTTTACATCAAACTGCATTTTATCCAATGCAATGCTACCAGGTTTGCTGTGTTTAAACACAAAGCAAGCCCCAGCGCTCCAAACTTTAATTCAGGTTACAGCGATTTTCTGGATATTTTGAATGAGCGAGAGAAAAAACTGGCACATACTGATCCCTGGTGTATGGCTAGCAACAAAGATCCTGAGGGGAGGTTTAACCACCTGGAGAAACCGACGGCTAAGGAAGTAGCACTGTTTTATGACACCCGTTTGTTGGAGAAGTATGTAAGCTTTAATATTGCGCCTAGGGGCTTACGGGTGGATCGCTTACCAGCCACTGACTTTACTGATGAAGAGGCTGACTTATTTGAAGAGTGGAAACAGGTTTCCCTGCAGTGCACTATTGGCTGGTTATGTGTGCCCATTAAAAGGAATCAAAGAGTGCACAAGAAGCAGAAAGAGTAGATTGTTCAGCTACAAAACCAGGTAGTGTCTGAATCCTGTCATCGTGGACAGACGGTGTTTATAAAAGATAAAATTAATAAAACTGAAATGCAGGTTATTCAATGAAAGAAAAGGAAGTTACTTCGCGATATGAAGGATTATGAAAAAGGGGTCCTGTTTTCATTGCAGCGGAAGTCGCAACATGGACGATCAAGTATGAGAACTGGCAGCAGATTTAGACGCAATTCATCTGTTTCCTCCAGTGAGCTGATTGCAAAGAAGAATGTGTCCTTTGAAAATATTCCAGTGGTAAATTTAGACGGTGAGAATACAGTGTCTGAGTCCAGTAATGCTCATTCCTTTCAACAGAATAATCGTGGAAAGGGAAGGAACCATTACAAGTGAATGAACTGTTTTGGACTTGTTGTTATTGGACTTTAATAACTGTGAGTATGTTGATCATAATCAAAATGACCTATGTGCAGTGAATTTACCTGATTTGGAGCTTACTACTGAAATGAAGTCGGTGCTAAGTAAGGGAAGTAAGTTTGTTCCCACGTATAACCCTTCATTGACTGACTTATTAATTGATGTAAAATGATTTTGTAGGAAGTTGTTACTGCATGTTTTCTATGAAAATAAAAAATGTAAGTCTTGTAATATTGAACATTTTTCAGATGATGAGGATGATTAGTTGAACCTTTCTATATATGAAACGGACTGTTATTTTGAGAATTTGTTTGAGGGTAATGATGTCATCAAAGGTGGAGGGTTTACTACTGGTTATGGTAGACTTGAACTACCTGTGCTTTCTGTTATGAGTAAATGTACTTCCCCACTGAACGTTCCTGCTATTGTGCTTTTTGAAACACTATTGTGTAAGGAAATTGAACATAAGTTTAGGGAGTTCTTACACTCAGAAACAAAATACAATCTAACTAAAAATGAATGGTTAACCTTACTACATTTAAAAGAAATTAAAAATGAGTAAGTAATGAAATGTGCTGATAAAGGTGGGAAATTGGTTATTTTAAAGACAGGCAAATATCTTGAGATGGTTCATGATTTGTTCAAAGTTGTGGATGATTATAAATGTTTGCTGAGGAACCCTGTGGATGAGTATAATGTTGAGCTTTTTGAAATGCTTGAAAGGGGTGAACATTTGTTTTTTTTTGATAAAAATGATTTTAGTAAATTGTATATTAAAAAACAGTGAACCCCATTATTTATGCATTACCTAAAATCCACAAGAATTTACAGCATCCACCTGGTAGGCCTATAATTTCTGGAGTGGGTTCATATCGAAGTAATGTGGGGAAATTCTTGGACTTTCAGTTTAAGAAATATTTATGTAAGGTACCAGCCCACATTTGTAACACTCAGAAATTGTTGGATGAAGTTAAGAAGATTAATTGGCAGAGTAATTACTATTGGGTTACCATTGATGTGAATTCTTTATACACCAATATTAAACACAGATGTGGTTTGGAAGCTATGAGTAAAGTTATGGGTGAGGGCCCTCATACATCTTTTCTAACTGGTTTGCTGGAATTTTGTCTGACCCACAACTACCATAACAAAGACTAATAATTCTGCTGGTGACTCTCTATTCAATAATACTGTAGGAAGGAACTGGAATCTACTTCCCAGCGATATAACACTTACCACATCTCTGCCTCTCTTTAAACATAAAATCAAAGATTACTTCCAAAGCCACTGGCTCTGTTCCTGTACAAAACCTGACTAATTCTTTACCTCTTCTGCACTTTCCGATTACTTTACTTTCTCTCTCTCTTTTCTAAGTCTGCATCAGTCTATCTCCTTTTAGAGTTTTTTGTTTCTTCTTTCCCCTATGTTAATCTCTCTCATCCATTTTTTCTTTTTTTTTTTTTTTTTTTTTTCCTCTTTTTAACTTTTCATTCACTTTTCTTAAACTACTTCCCTTCCTCCTCTCCTACTATAGTGTTTCTCTTTCCCCTTTTGTTACTAAGATTAGTTCAATATAATATTATAAGTCAATTTTGCTCTCTGTTTTGTGCCTTGTTCTTGATGTTACTATAGCTAATAATGTTATTCTTAGAAATGTGATACTCTTCATGTGTATACCTGTTATTGGGTACTATTTTTTTTATTTTGTCTTTTCATCTATGATGATTTGTCTATTTGCTTGTTTACTTTTGACTTTTTGTTAAATTTGTGTGGAGCTTTTCTCCCCGGGCCTCTACTAAAAATGGAAATGTATCCAGCTAGACTAGCCCGGTCAACAAATGTAAAATAAATAATAAATAAATAAATATTTTATGTTTGAAGGGAATTATTATTTGCAACTTAAGGGTACAGCTATGGGGGCTTCTTTTGCCCTCACTTATGCTGTACTATATATGGGGCAATTTGAGAAGAACTTTATATATCCACCTAACTTTTATAGAAATAATGTAATATTCTATAAGAGATGTACAGATGATTTGATTCTGATTTGTAGAGGTGATGTAAGGGAATTTGAGGATTTTTTTGAAAATTTAAACAGTAACTGCCATGGTTTAAAAATTTCCTATGAGGTGAGTTATAAAAGTATGACCTTTTTGGATGTTATTTTGTTTGTTGAAGGGACTGTTGTTAGTTATAGATCCTATAGGAAGGAAACCACTGTGAATAATTTTCTACACGCTACTAGTATGCATCCTGGGCATTTGTTGAACTCCTTACCATATGGTGAGTTCAAAAGGATTTTTGACCAAACTAGTGATGACTGTTTAAAAATAATGGAGTTAAATAAAGTTGAGATAAGATTAAGAAGTAGGGGGTATAGTGATAAACAGATTCAGAGTACAAAATTGTGTGTTTTGAGGGGCATGACATTGAAGGTTTACAGAAGAAGAATATGCCAAGGTGAACAATTTGAAGTTTATGATTGTAAAGAAAAAAATATTTTTTGTTACCCGATTCTCATCTTTTAATGAGAGTCTGGTGAATACTGTTAAGAGACTTTGGTGTAAGTGAAGATGAAACTATTGGTCATTTGTTTCCAAAGCACATTATTTTTCCTTCAAAAAGAATTAGTAATTTGAAGGAAATGTTAAATTATGTATTTGTGTCTAGAACTGTGAGCAGATTGCCTTGTGGCATGTTTGTTTGTGGTGATTGTAGTGTATGCTCAAGGATGAGGAATTTGTCAGGTAAAAAGATTAATGGGAGGCAGTTTACTGCTAAGGATTCCTTTAATTGTAACTCTACTGGCGCTGTGTATATTATAGGCTGTAACTGCTCCAGGCCAAAGTGGTATGCGGGTCAGACAAAACGGAGGGTGAAGATCTGTATCTTGGAACATCTGGGTGACGTTAGAAATAGAAACACTTTGAGTCCTGCAGCTAAGCACTTTACAGAAACACATGGGGGCGTTGATTCTGGATTATTTTACTCTGTTCTTGCTAAACCTTTGTTACCTAGAGGGTGTGATTTTGTAGGAAAATTATTGGAACTGGAAGCAAAATTGATTCTTAAATATCAGACTTTGTCCCCTGTTGGTTTGAATCACGAGATAAATATTTAATGTGGAATGTATTTTTGATATGTTTGTTATAAAAAGTGTTAAAATGTTCAAGTTATTTAAAATATGTTTTATATATACACATATATATATATATATATATATATATATATATATATATATATATATATATATATATATATATATATATATACACACACACACACATATACATACACACACATACACACACACACACACACACACACACACACACACACACACACACACACATATATATATATATATATATATGGGTACCTATCAGTTCACCGACATGTCAGAACATCGACACTCACATCTTCGACGCCAAATCATCGACAGGTCATAACATCGACGTTTCAGGTAAGCGATCTTCCCCCTCACAGGACCCATGGTAGCACTCGTTTCTCTGTTACAACGCGTAAGGTTTACATCATTATTTACAATTTACCCTGACAGAGTTGTCCTTACCTTCGTAATAGTGAAACGAGTGCTACCATGGGTCCTGTGAGGGGGAAGATCGCTTACCTGAAACGTCGATGTTATGACCTGTCGATGATTTGGCATCGAAGATGTGAGTGTCGATGTTCTGACATGTCGGTGAACTGATAGGTACCCATATATATATATATATATATATATATATATTTATATATATATATATATATATATATATATATATATATATATATATATAATATATTTACAAGTATTTTTAAGGAAAAATATAAAATGTTGCTTAGCTAGATTATAAAGGGTGTTTGCTCTGATTGATATAATGATGTAATTAATGAGTTGTAATTATTTAACTGAATTAGTGGCTGCTAGTTTGTATGGGCATATAAAATGGTGGCTTTGTGCAATGTTACTTTGATCCTTGAAGCGAACTGCCGAGGTCCCAGATCCCTGTAACCTGAATTAAAAGTTTGGAGCGCTGGTGCATACTTTGTGTTTACTTGTCGTTTTTGGAGGTGGTTTTTGGAAGTTTGTGTTGTATTAATTGCTGTGTTTAAGTCTGCAGTCAGACTACAATCGAGAAATGACGTTTGCCCCTTTCCCCACTATTGTGTGATGTCAGAATTGATCAAATTAAATAGCAGGGGGTACAGGGGATGTGAGGGGGAGGGGGTCTGGCTTGTCCCCCTGCAAATTTTTTTTTTCAACCATTTGTGTTGTTGATATTTTGAGATGATTATTTTACACATTTGCTGTGTATATCTATAAATCTGTCTATGTGTATATATATATATTAATATACTTGTGTACGTGTGTGCGCGCGCGCGCGCATGTAAATCAGAACAGCGTTTAGTCAGCCAGTTCTTCTCACCACTTTTTCATTTATTATCTGCTTTTGTCTTCACTTCTGCTTAGACTTCATCAGACTAATGATAACTGTGAAAATGTTCTCCTTATATAACAAATGTAGCAGTCAAATATTTAAAAAAAACAATCTCTGTTACTAAGGGATGTTCACTGTACATATTAAAGCATTCAGATGCTTAAAAACACAAAACAACTCACCGGGAAACATTTTTACAAATATTCTCACTCCTATTGCTCATCACCCATACTGTATCAAATGCAATTTTAAGGTTTATTTCCTTTAACCTCCTTATTTTTTAATTATGGCTTGACTGAAATAAATTAATTCAGCCCTGGGGATTTGTGTACTGAAAGGTCTGTCAGAACAGTGGGATGTCGGGTGTTCCTGGGTGTAATTTCCCATTTTATTATGTTCCGTCTTTCACTGGGCTCCAAACATATAGCTCCATCTAACTGCACATCACTGTCTCTTACAATCTGTTTTACACTGTAATTGCCTACCATGTAAAAAACAGCCATAGACAAACTTCTGTCCTGAATTTCCTTTATTCTTCCTCTTATGGCAGCCTAGGATAGTGGAGTATGCATATTTGGTTTGCAAAGTCCTCCGAAGTAGTAAACAATTGCATATCTTTTGCTGCAAGTGATACACTCATGGCAGATGGTGTGACGCCCCTGCACTGGCCCAGTAATCAAGGAGCCTCAATCCTCACCACTGGCAACAAAGGGAGACATACAAACTGGGAAGATGACAATTACACACACAGTAAAGTGCAATTCCCCTTAAGAGCACACAGAGATCACAGTCAGTCTGGGGCTGATTTCTCCCTCTTTCTCTAGATACCCAATAAGACTCCCCACTGGCACAGCTATAGAGTTCTAACTCTAGACATTGTGTCTGCTGCACTGAAACTGAGAGTGAACTTTTATAGCACAATTGTAAAGCAATTTAATTTCAAATTATTTTCTTAAAGTTTTGCAAGTTAACCCTTTTATGTTCTAGTACCTACTGTTAAAACATGCATTTGCACTGGTATATAGTTCAGATGCAATTCTGTACTAAGTCAGCAGGGCATGCTGTGGTTACATTTTAGCTCAGTACATAACATACAGTTCTGTATAAATCATATCAATATTCACAACTGACAGGGAATTATGTACAAAATTCCAGATAGCTGGGCTGTCAATATTTCCCTATATCACAAATTGTCTGCAGACTGAAACAAACAATAACAACGAAAGACTGTTGCACTGCAAATTGTGTAAACACAATATAAAAGGTCTGAAAAGCATTGGAAACATGAACCACAAAACATTATAGATAATGACAAAGTTTACATCACATGCGACCGACCACCCATTATCAACAATTTAAAAACAGATGCAAGAAAACCAGAAACAGTAAACCACTGGGGGGGGGTAGCTTTGATTATTGAAATTGCTACACCCAATGAATACATTGTTTTACATACGGAGAAACACAAAGTCATAAAATACCAGGCTTTGCAAAAAAAAAAAAAAACAGAATTTCCAAGCAGAAACAAGAGCAATGTGAAAGAAAGATATCTAGACAGTAATAATGGTGGTAGAAACAACAGGGCTAATTAAAAAAAAATTACAATCACACTTAAATATGCTCCGCGGTGGTGGTGCTGCAGTAGCGTTGTCGCCTCACAGCAAGACGTTATCCCGTTCGATTCTCAGCTAGTGCGTCTTCTGTGGAGACATGCGTAAATGGGCGTACCTTCGTTGAAGGTTGTGCATTAGGGCCGGCAACTCAGCACGTAAAAATCAACTGCCAATCATTACCGGACCGGAGTTCTGCTGTGGTGACCCCTAACCGGGAAAAGCCGAAAGACACAACAACAACTTAAATATGCTACTCATACACATAACCCCATATAAACTGCATAAGGAGGCAATTCCGGGAACATTGCAATTGTTAAGAAGAGCACTCCTGGATAACATCAAACACTGAAACGATACTAATTTCTTGAACTCTAATTGTACCCTAACTTAGGAACAAGGTCTATTCCCATCAAGGTATTACAAACCCAAAACACTTGGAGAAATGAAACCAAAAAGTGTGGGCACACACACCCACACACACACACGCACACACCTATTGTTAAAGATATGCCTAAAAATCCAGCAGGTACAGGAGGAACTGCTGAAGCCTGCTTGATTCTATTCAGTAAGACTTCTTCAACCAAAGAAGCTGTGAAAAGGCACAGACTCCAATCACTGAGACTTTTCTGGAGACAGAAAAGAAGGACTCTCTCTCTCTCTCTCTCTCTGCACAAAAACAGGCCAACTATGGTGCTGCTCTGGATGTTTGAATATAGTTGGGTTGGTGCTGAAATTCCAAGCTCTTGTACAAAGCTTATGCAAGCGGACACTACCTCTTCTACTCTCCACAGTACAAACTCAATCCACAGTTAGTACATTACCACTGGACAGAAAGAAGGCCTTCACACAGATAGGCATACAAGGAGCAAGCTTTGACTTTTGTCTGCCCATCTGAACTTATCCATTCACTCTCATTTTGGCCCAGATTCTCAAAAAGGACCATCTTAATGATCCCAGCAGTATCATGAAGCGCTTGAAGCAGCTGTCCTGCTTCTCATGCCTTTTCTCCCTAATGGCTGAACTGAAGGGATCATGTTTCTGGCACTCCTTCATGCAAGCAATTCACCCAGGCAGCAGAAGCAATGCTATTGCAGAGGGCAGCAGTATGAACTGGCAAAAGAAGGAACATTTCTAAGGTCTAACCTTTATAGGTCTCAAACACAGAAAGTGTCCAACAAACTAAATTAAGCCGCAGATTCAAACTGTGTAAATGGCAGAAAAGAATCAGGAAGCAAAGAGGCTGGCTGCACCCTCGTAAGGTAGTAGACACTGTTGCGCTGTGCACCTTCACTACAGTTGTCTTTTATATGGCTACTATACTCATGAATCCATTTGCTATTTTGTCACCCATCACCTTTTCAATACCTCCTTGAGCCTTTCCAGCCACCCTCATTTCTTTTTTTTTTTTTTTTTTTAATAAAGATAGTGGCTATTAGGTCACTGTGGTGCCATTCAGGTAAAGCCTTTCCATAATGTCTATGCTTAATTTCATCAAAACTACACTTGTCAGGCTGTTGTAGTCTCGCCATATAAGGCTTCTGGTGCACACTATATAGAATTTAGATGTTCTCTTCTGATATACCTCTAGTCTATTTGTACCTCTGTGGGCTTACATATATGATATCTCAAGAACTACACAGACTACAAAATGGGGGGGGGGGCTTTCCTTTACATACTTGTCTAGTGTTCTCTTCGAGGACCTATGATTCCTAATATTTCTTGAAAGCAATATGTTTTCTGCCCTTTGTCTAATAACATCCTGGATTTACAAATGGTTCATAGTTTACATTTACTAGGCTATCTGCCATCATAGTCCATTTTAAGCCCAGTCAATTTCCATCCCAAAGGTGAGAATCAAACACATCCCATGTGTCTGCATGTCAAACACTTTAACCATTATACAAATCCTTAATCATGGTATTCGACTTGCCTGTTTTTGAGCTACACTGTAATGTAAGTGATAAGCTCGTACTACTGTTTTCCAGCAATTCTGATTAATGCCTACTCATTATTTTATTATTTTTTAATATTGTAATAAACTCTACTTTTACACAAGCTCAACAAGGGTGCATGGTAGCCATTTCAATTTTTAGCTTAATTTGAACCCAGACCAATAGATGTGAGAAGGAGGCAAAACAAGAAGTTATGTACTCACCATAACGTTCGATGTATGTAGTCCATCTCACCTTACATTCTTACCCCTGGGTCCAGAGCCGAACCTCGTCTCTGACTCGGCCATACTCTAGCTCAAAGTCTTCAATTGACTCATGGCTAAGAGGTATCCCATCATGCAAGAGGCTCATTACCCAGATCTTGTTTGCTGCAAGCACACACACACACACACACACACACACACACACACACACACTGAGAGAAGAACAACCCCAACCGAAAGGACTACTGACACCTAGAGACAATACCTCCAGGTCCTCAAGGAGGGGGTAGGAGGGGGGGTTAGTAAGAATGTAAGGCGAGATGGACTACATACATCGAACGTTATGGTGAGTGCATAACTTCTTGATGTTATGTAGTCCAATCTCGCCTTCATTGTTAGCCCTGGGACAGCGTCCCTACCACCTTGACCTTGGGTGGCTCAGTGAAAAATACTCTTGAGCACTGTGAAACCAAATGAAGACCTGCCTCTAGAGACCAGATCTAATTTGTAGTGACTAATAAAACTATGAGGCGAAGCCCATGTTGCTGCAGCACAAATATCATCCATAGACATCCTAGCCTGAAATGCAGTAGAGGTAGCCACAGATCGTGTAGAATGAGCCTTCACTTTAAAGGGTAATTCTTTGCCATTGGAACCATAAATAAATGAGATGCAATTGGAGATCCAGTGGGACAAGGTTACTTTAGAGACAGGAACCCCAAGTCTAGTGTCTGAAAATGAGACAAACAGTTAATCTGACTTTCTGAAATCTTTTGTCCTATGTAAATAGAAACGCAATTGTCTATGAACGTCTAGCTGATGAAACTTAAATTCTGCCTTGTTAGAAAATTCAGGAAAAAACACAGGCAACTCAATGGATTGGTTGATATTGACAACAGAAGCAACCTTTGGAATAAAAGAAGGATTGGTTCTTAAGGAGACCCTGTCTTTGTAAAACACCAAATAAGGTGGCTTAATCGATAAAGCTTGGAGCTCAGAGACCCGCCTAGCTGAAGTTATGGCTACCAAAAATACAGTCTTCCATGACAAGAATTTTAGGTCACACGTAGCTGCGGGCTCAAAGGGAGCCGAGGTGAGCTTCTGTAAAACAAAATTGAGGTCCCATAGCATTACTGGATCAAAGACTGGAGGTCAGAGTAACATTGTTCCTTTCAGAAAGGCCCTACAAAGCCTATGAGCCATAAGGTTGGGCTCATTAGCAACGTGAAAGGTAGAAATCGCTAATTGCACTTTAATGGTTGCTGCAGCTGATCCCTGACTGAACAGTTGAGAAAGAAATTCTAATATTGCCGAAATAGGAGCTGTATACGGATCAATATGTCTTTCACGGGCCCAAATGGAGAATCTCTTCCACTTACTGGAATAGATCTTCCTGGTAGAAGGCTTGTGGGAAGAAGACAGAATGTGGACCACTTCCGGGGAAAAATCATGAAGCCTGACTAGGGATGGAACTGGAGCAGCCAAGCTGTCAACTTAAGGGACGGATGGAGCTGTCCTGACATATGAGTCGGCAGATCTGGATCTGGGTCCAGAGTCCAGGGATCATCCATTAGATAGGGCTGAAGGAAGGGAAACCAAATCTGACGAGGCCAGTGTGGGCAATCAGGATCATTTTGCTTGATATCACAGTAAACGGTGGAAAGGCATAGAGAAGACCGGAGGGCCAATCGTGAACCAGAGCATCCCTGGGTGTCTCCCCCTCTGGGGGGGATAAGGGGGAAGTAGCTGCTGCATTTGGCATTGAGGGGGCTGGCAAATAAATTGCAGCAAGGCTGACCCCATCTGCAGAATATCTTCTCTGCAACATATTTGTTCAGGGACCCCTCATGAGGCATTAAGATAGCTCTGCTCAGCCTGTCAGCAATCACGTTGGACTTCCCTGGTATATGCGTTGCAACTAGAAAGCATTGAGAAGACACCGCCCACTGCCAAACTCGAAGTGCCTCTCTGCAAAGGGGGTATGATTTGGTTCCTCCCTGTTTGTTCAGATACCATACCACTGACATGTTGTCTGAGTGGATTGCAATTGTCCCCAGAGGGAGAAAGCTCTGAAGTGCTTGCAACGCTAATAGCACCGCTCTCATCTCCAAGACATTGATATGCAAATGGGTCTCGTGATTCTGCCACGTGCCTTGGACTGTCCTGCCGAGATAATGCCCCCCCCACCCGATCTGGGAGGCATCCGCGGTCACTGTGGCAACTGGAGAAGATGGTACAAAAGGCTTGCCCACATTGAGATTGCTGGCCTGAAGCCACCAGCATAGATTCTACTTGCATGCGTCAATCAGAATAGAATGGGAGAGTGGAAAATATTGTAGTGACCATTGGGCGAAAAGCAGCCACTGAAGAACCCTCATGTGTAGTCTGGCAAGGGGAACTAGCATGATCGTGGCAGCCATGGTCCCTAATAACTTGAGGACCACTTTTGCCTTGACCTTCCTCAATGGTAGTTAGGTATAGACCTGCTGTTGTAGAGCCTGAATTCTCTCTTCTGGTAAGAAGGCCCTCATGAGCACCGTATCTAGTTCGGTGCCGATAAAAGTGACACTCTGCAAGGGCAACAAGGCAGATTATTCCCAATTTAGAGTAATTCCTAACCATTGGCACAGTGTAATGCTGGCGTCCCTGGTCTGCAACAGTAGATTCCTGGTGGTGACAGAAAGGATTACAAATACGAAATGCTGTAGCAAAAATCCAATGAGACACAAACGTTGAGGAAATATTAGTATTGAGAAAGGGTGTGTAACCCGAAAGCTTTGTTGTTTATAAAGGTGTATTTTTTCCTCAACGTTTGTGTCTCATTTGTGACAGAAAGGAGACAGTCGTCCAGGTACGGAAACTCTTGGAATCCCTGACATCTCAGGTGAGCCGTTACCACTGCCATGCATTTGGTGAACACCCTGGGGGCTGTGGTGAGACCAAAGGGCAGGGCACAAAACTGAAAATGACTGGCTCCCAGCCAGAAGCGTAGATGACTTCTCGATGCCCTGTCCATCTTGATATGGTAGTAAGCATCTTTGTGGTCAATAGAGCACATCCATACATATTTCCCTAACAGAGGGAGGATTGACTGTAAGGTGACCATGCGAAACTTGGACTTTTGTATATGTAGATTCAATCGGCTGAGATCCAAGATGGGTCTCAGGTCCCCTGTTCTTTTCGGCACCAAAAAGAATGTGGAGTAAGTCCCTAATCCTACTTGGTCTGCGGGGACCGGCTGGATGGCTCTCTTTGAAAGCAACTTTTTTGCTTCTAAAGTTGCAGAATCCCTTTGACTGGGTGGAACATCTGGAATTCTCTTGGTTGGCGGGGGAGGAGAAGAGAAGGGAATATGATAACCTCTGGAAATTATCTTTAAAACCCACTCGTCTTGGGTGACGTCTTGCCAGGCTTCTGGGAATAAAAAAATGCGACCCCTGACTGGCTCCAGAGACGCACAGTCGGGCCTCCTTTCAGGAGCGCTGGTAGGGAGAACCATGAAAGGAATCACGGTCCCCCTGGTTACGCAGGCCTTCTCTGCCTCTAGGGTGGCATCTACCTGAATTTCCACCTGCCTCTGGAGGGGGAATCACTTTGTGCATCCTGAAAAAACTTCTGCGACTTCCTGAACCACATTTTCCCACCCTTCTGGCCCTTGGAGTAAGGTTTAGAAGGCATGGAAAAATGGACTCCTATGGCAGACAGGGTTTTTCCTTCCTGCTCGCACCTAGTGAAAGTGTCCTTCACCTTGGTTTCGAATAACGATGAACCCTCAAATGGGGCGTTGGTGAACATAGACTTGAAGGCCTCCGCGAAGTTACACAGGCGCATCCAGAAGTGTCTCCTAAGAGCGACTCCGGAACCCTCTGCCCTGCTCGCTCCATCGGCTGCGTATGAGATCAGCCTCATGGAGGAGTTGGTAAGAGAATTTAGGCTAGACATCTGTGCATTGACCTTCTGTGCCACGGCATCAGAAATGTTACCCTTTACAGAATCTCCTAGCTCTTTTAGGAGATCTCTCTGCAGCCTTGTAAAATGCATCAAGTAGTTCAGCGACTGCAGAGTAAAGGCCGCTGAGGTAAACACATGCTTCCCATACCTGTCCATGGCCCGGGACTCCTTGTTAGGCGGATGGACAGTAGACGAAGTTTCAGCAAGTTCCTTCTTGGTGGGACCATGGCATCTACTGGAACACCTTTTGTAAGGTATTCCTTGTCTGTGAGAGCGGACAAAAACTTACTGGGTCTCCTAGGGACCGGTTCCACAGTGTCAGGAGTTTCCCATACCTTTCGACAGATGAAATCTTGTACCTCATCGAAAAGGGGAGATACCCAAGAGGTGGAAGGTTGACACCCGAAAGCCTTCAGCAACACCGACTCCTGATCAGAAGGGAACTTGGAGGGCCAGCCGCCTCTCTGCTTCAGGATCTCCAGGATATTTGAAAAGAGATATCTTCAGAAGACGACTTGGGGAACCCCTCTGACTCCTCGCGGTCAGTGTCTGATGTGAGAGACTCAACCGGGAAGTCGACGTGTTTCCTCTTACACAATCTCTTTCTGGCGGGCTCCTCAGGCAAAAACTCTGGGGAGACGTCAGAAAGTTGGGGACCACTCATGGAGGTATCCTGAGGCCTTGGGTCTCCACTGTCCATGGATAGAGGGTGATCTAAAACTGACATCAGTGGCAGAGGGGGCAGAGTGTCGGTGCCGTAGGATGCAGCTGACGACCTGGCTAGCACGCTCCTCATAACCTCGAAGGCTGATCACCCTGGCTCCGAAGATCGACTAGCTGTAGAGGATATGGTAGTAGCCCTCGGCGCAGAGGAGATGAGGTCCAAAGCAGATGTTGGGTCCAAGCTCACCCGAGCCGAAGCACCGAGAGGAAGGCTCAGAACCGATGAAGATCGATCCAAGCCCTCCCCCTCGGGTCCGACCGGGGAACTGTGGACCCTCGACCCAGTGGATAGAACCGATGGGGTCAGAGTGGAAATTGGAACTGAGAGGCTAGGTGAAGCTACAGGAACCGACCTAACAGCACAAGACGGAACCGACAAGTCAGGTTCCGAGGGCCGAGAAAGGCTCGGAGGAGGAACAACAAACGAGGAAGGGGCCATGGTCTCCGGAGCTGACTGGGTTGGAGCCAAAATCAATTTGTGCAGCACCGATGACTGAAGCAGTTTCTTCACCACTCTATCAACGTCCTCATCGGAAAGGGACCTCGTGGACCTGGAGGATATAGTTGGAGATCTGGATCTCCCTACAGAGGAAGACTGATGTGAAGGAGAACCCAGTTGAACAACTGGAGACCGGCTCCGAACCAAAATATCCATGACCGGCTCCAAAAGGCTGGGAGCCGATACAGACTTAGTCAATACACCACCTTCTGTCGGCACCGAAGCCAATGGAGCCGAAGAAGGAGAAGCTGTTCTAGCAACTTTCTCTGGCTGCGCTGGAGAAACAGACGGAGCCGGAGAGTGCTTCTTAACAGTCTTTTTGTCCTTTTTAGCTGGAGAGGATATGGCACTGGAAGACTTAGCCAAGTCTTCCTCGAAGGATTGTTTAAGCAGTCCTTTCAGGATGAGCTTATTCTTCCTCTCCTGTAGCACATGGGGACTGAAGGAATGACAAAACAAGCAGGACTCTTGGAGGTGATTAGCCCGCAAGCAGTACACGCACATGGAGTGTCCATCAGTCAAAGACATTTTATTGTTGCATTCAACACACTTCTTAAAGCTCGAAGGCCTGTGTTCCTTAAAATCCTTAGACATGTTGTACAAGACGTACACACACACACACACACACACACACACACACACACACACACACACACACAACCTGCAAAACCACACGTATGCATAAAAAAACCTAACTAAACCCCGCGCGGGAAACTAGAGCCTCTAACTAAAAACGGCCTAGTATCTGATGGGAACGAAAACTACAGGGAGGACTAGACCCTCTAATTTAAATGGGCCTAGCCCGGGGGAAATAAAGGCAGGATAACACCACTATCAGATGACAAAAACAGTAAATAAGTTACAAGTAACAGAAGCACAACTCAAAGAGACCACATGGAAACCAATGGGGAGGACTAGGTCTTCTAACTGAAACGGGCCTAGCCCGTGGGAAGAAAGGGAGTGGACGGGATACCAAAAAACGGCCAACGAAAAAGGCCCCACAACCAGCCAGAGAGACACACAGATAGTAGCTATGAAAATAGCTTTTTATGATAAACAAATATCCAAAACTTTAGAAAAGTATACTTAGCCACGGCCAAAAGTGAGATCACGTCTGAGCGTAATGAGCAGCAAACGAGATCTGGGGAACAGACCTGTTGCATGATGGGATACCTCTTAGCCACGAGCCAATTGAAGACTTTGAGCTAGAGTATGGCCGAGTCGGAGCCGAGGTTCGGCTCCGGACCCAGGGGTAAGAGAAGGCGAGACTGGACTACATAACATTAAATGTTGAGCCAACTTGTTTTCACCTATATACCAAATGCATTGAATTTTTAAACACTGCTATTAAATTATCACTTAAGACACATGCACTGACACATCAACAGAAAAGAAAACAAAGCATTTTCCCCATTTACAAACATTATACATCACACATCATTTCTTTCTCTATAACTGTCTTCAGTGCAACATTACATAAACTGCTCAATTCTTGCCCCTCCTTCAACCTCATTCTTCCTCTTAAAAGATTATTCTGCATGCATCGGTCCCACAAATTCCATTTACTTTTATGTAATATGCTCCTTCTCTCTTCTAAAGATCCCTTTTCTATCTTCAAATACAGTTTGTTTAGACTTTGCTTTCCATATTGTCAGCCAAAATAAAAAGAAGTTATGTCTTACCATAACGTTCCATCTGAGTTGTTGATCTTCTTCCAGTCATCACTGATGGGTTCGGTTCCAAGCCCTCGGAACCGAGTCGACCTTATACCAAGTTTGCATGCACCAAAAAACTCTCGCGCTAAGCTGCTACCCACAATGTCCTTCACTCAGTTACCTCAGATCGAGTTTGCATGCAACATATAGAAGAAACAGAAAGTCAGAGGCCATCTCTGCGCAGAAACCTGAAATACCACAAAGACCCAGAAGATCCGCCAGGAGCCTTTGGTGGGTGTCGGTGGGAGGGTGTGATGACTGGAAGAAAATCAACAACTCAGAAGGAACATTATGGTAAGACATAACTTCTTTATCTGAAGTTGTTAATCTTCCTATACATCACTGATGGGACAGAATTCCAAGCTACTTAGAGAACCTGGGTGGCCCTTATTGAAGAACATTCCTGAGAACCATTGAGCCAAAGGCCCCTCTTCCCCTGGAGATCAGATCCAATTTGTAATGCTTGATGAAGGTATGGGGTTTAGCCCAAATGGCTGCTGCACAGATGTCATCCATGGAGGCCCTAGAGTGGAAGGCAACCGATGCTGCGATAGCCCTAGTTGAGTGAGCTTTGATTTGATCAGGCTTAGATTCATTCATAAGTGAATATGAGAAGCTAATGCAATCCCTGAGCCATTTTGACAAAGTAACTTTAGATACTGCACACCCCATTCTAGGACCAGAAAAGGAAATGAAAAGTTGGTCCGACTTGTGAAAGGACTTAGTTCTGCCCAGGTAGAAACGTAATTGTCTATGAACATCCAATGAATGTAGGCAGTATTATCCCTTGTTTGAATAATCTGGAAAGAATACAGGGAGCTCAATGGACTGGTTAATAGAAAAGTCGGAAACCACCTTGGGGAGAAAGGATGGATTAGTACGAAGTGATACTCTGTCCTTATGGAATATCAGATAAGGATTACTGATACATAACGCTTGCAACTCAGATATTCATCTGGCTGAAGTGACCGCCACCAGAAACAAGGATTTCTATGACAGGAATTTTAGGTCACATGTCGCAGCAGGCTCAAAAAGGGGTAGAGAGAGAGACTGGATAACCTGGGAGAGATTCCATGCCTCCACTGGCTGCCTGATGGGAGGTCTGCTGTGGAAAATTCCCTTGAGGAAGGTCTTGCAAAGTTGGGTGGAAATAAGCGGGACTCCATCTGACCCATTATGGAAGTTGGAAATAGCTGCTGAATGGACTCGAATGGTAGAAGCTGATGCACCATTGTCGAACAACTCAGCAAGGTAATGAAGAATAGTAGCTACAGGAGCTGAAAATGGATCTAGCTTCCAATTATGTGACCAGATAGAGAATCTTTTCCATTTGTCCCTGTAAAGTTTTCTGGTGGATGGTTTATGGGAGGCCAGGATAATATCATGGACAGATGAGGAGAGGGTTTCCTGCCTGGCAACTAACGGAAGTGGAGAAACCAAGCCGTCAGCTTGAGAGTGGATAGATTCGGTGGAGTCAGCCCTTGTGGGTGAGATATGAGGTCCTGACGAGTGTCTAGGATCCAAGGAGGTTATAACAGATGAGGTTGGAAGAAGGGAAACCACACCTGACAAGACCAGAATGGGGCAATGAGAATCACTTTGCTTCTCAACCAAACAGCTTTCCTTAAAAAAAGGGGGATCAGAGGTATCGGAGGATAAGCATAAAGGAGGCCCAAGGGGCCAATCATGAATCAAAGTGTCTCTCTGTGACGCGCCGTGAGGGGAAAAGAGGGCAAAGTAGCTGCTGCATTTTGTGTTTGAGGGGGAGATGAAAAGATTGCAGCATGGCTGGCTCCACAGCTGAAGATTTCTGCCGTCACACTCGGACTGAGAGACCACTCGTGAGGACGGAGGATGCATCTGCTTAGCCTGTCCGCTATCATGCTGGAGCTCCCCGGGATATGCGTTGCGATCAGAAAGCGGTTGAAAGCTATCGCCCAACGCCAGATTCTCATGGTTTTGTGATATAGGGGGTAGGATTTGGTCCCTCCCTGTTTATGTACCAGACAATGGACATGTTGTCCGACTGGATAGCAATCGTTCCTGACAGAAGGAGCGGATGGAATGCTTGCAACTCCAATAGCACCGCTCTTAACTCCAGGGCACTGATATGCAAGTTGACCTCTATGTTGGACCACGTGCCTTGGACTGACTTTCCCTGGAAGTGGCACCCCACCCAATCAGGGAAGCATCCGTGGTCACTGTGGTGCTGGGTTGGGGAGCCTGGAAGGAGCGACAGCAAAGATTTTCGTCTGTACTCATCCACCAGAAAAGATCTTGTTTGCAGGTGTTGTTGATGAGAATCTGTGAGCTCAGGGGAGGAAGAGTGGATATCCACTGGGACAGAAGGAGCCATTGTAGCAGTCTCATGTGTAATTTGCCTAGGGGAACAATTGGGATGGCTGCCGCCATAGACTCCAGAGCCTGAAGAACTTCCCTTGCAGATACCTTTCTTAGACAGAATATCACTTGAACTTGTGCCCTTAATCTCCCCCTGTGAGGGGGAAGAGAGACCAGACTTGATTGAGTGTTGAATACTGCCCCTATAAATTCCAATTGCTGTGAGGGTTGAAGGTTGGATTTCTTCCAGTGGATGGTGATGCCCAGCCACTCTGCTAGTATTAGAATGTAGCAGAGGGCCCTGACCAGAAGTCGCTTGGTGGGGGCGGAGAGGAGCCAATCGTCTAAATACGGAAACACCTGGAAACCCTGAAGTCTCGGATGAGCTGTGACCACTGCTAGGCATTTTGTGAACTTTCTGGGGATCGTCGAGAGACCGAATGACAGGGCTCTGAATTGGTAGTGACTGGCTCCCAGCTGGAAGTGAAGGAGACTCCTGGAGCACTTGTCCATTTTGATGTGGTAATACGCATCCCGGAGGTTTAACGAGCACATCCACACATCCTCCCGCAGAAAGGGAAGGATGGACTGAATTGTGACCATGCGGAACTTGGTCTGAACCACTGATTTGTTTAGCTGGCTGAGATCCAAAATGGGCCTCCAGTCCCCAGTCTTCTTTGGCACTAAAAAGAATCTTGAGTAAAACCCTGATCAGCACTGGTCTGGGGGGACATGTTGGTTGACTCATTTTTGACATAGCTTTTGTATTTCGGAAGCTGCCTCCTCCCTTTGACTGGGTGGAACATCGGGAAGAGATTTCGGAGGTTTTGGATAAGAGATTAGGGGAATGTGATAGCCCCTGAAAATTATTCTCTGCACCCATTGATCGTTTGTAATATAGAGCCAGGCAGCTTGGTGCAGAGAGAAACGCTCCCTGACTGCTTCCAGAGGAAAGCAATCAGGCAGCGCTTCAGGAGCGCTGATACGGTCTTCCTGAGAAAGAATCTCTAAAGTTCTGATTTCGGGGACCCCCTCTGCCCCGAAAAGGGCATCTTCCATTACTGGAACCCCCTCTGCCTCTGGGGGAGTCCTCACCACATGCCTCACGGAAAGGACCATGAGACTTTTTGTGCCACATCTTTCCATTCCTCTGGTTCCTGGAGAAGGAGCATTGAGGTTTGGAAAAATGTAGACCCACAGCAAACAAGGTCTTCCAGTCCTGCTCGCACCTGGCTAATGTATCTTTGATCTTAGCACCGAACAAAGCTGATGGTTCGATAGGGGCGTTTAAAAAGGAAGACTTGAAGGAGTCCGCGAGGTCACAAATGTGCACCCAGGCGTGACTTCTCATAACTACACCTGCACCGCAGCACTAGCCGCTCCTTTGTTTGCGTGGGGCAGCAACCTCATGGACGAATTGGAGATTGACTCTAAGGTGGCAAGTTGGGAAGCAACTTTATCACGTGCCCCATCCGAAACTTAACCAGCAAGGGTTCCAGAGACCTTGGTGATAAGATCTCTTTGCCTCGTAAAATGTGCCAAAAAGTTCAGAGACTTGACAGCAAAGGTCGCTGATGCAGAAACTTGTTTCCCTAACCTGTCCACTGCCCGGGACTCCGTGTTGGGCAGGTGGACAGCAGGACTTTCCTCCACAAGGTCCTTTTTCATGGCCGCCGCCACCACCATAGCGTCTACTGGCAAACCTCTAAACCAATGGGGTTGATCATCTGGAGAGAAGAGTATCTTATCTGATCTCCTGGGGATGGTCTCAATGGTGTCAGGATTCTTCCATGTCCGCTGCACAATGAGCTTAACCAACTCATCAGCGAGGGGAGGGGATCACCCAAGAAGTAGAGGTCTGAGAGTGGAAGGCCTGCAGGAATACAGATTCCTCCGAGGAAGGATTGGAGGGCTTCCAGTCACCCCTCTGCTTCAAGATTTCCAGGATGTCTCCAAATGAGACATCGTCAGGGGGTGACCGTGGGGATCCTTCCCCATCATCGTAGTCTGTATCTTCTGTGAGGGACTCCTCTGGGGAGTCCATGTATTTCCTCTTATCCGCCCGTTTCCGAGAGGGTTCTTCGGTGGGAGCATCCGAAAAAGACTAAAAAAGGGAAATACCCTGAACAGGGGTTTCCTGGGCCTTGTGCTCTCGGAGTCTTGGGGGGGGGGTGTCCTTTGATAGCTGCAGCTCAGAGGGAATGGGTGGAAGGTCCGACGTAGGAGGATTGCTCGAAGCAAGCACCCTCTCCATAACCCTGAAAGCAGGCCCGCCTGAAGAGGAATGTGAGACCTGAACCAAAAAAAAAAACAATTTCGGGACTGGAGTCACACCCCGCTCCACACGGTCCGCTCCCGGGGACGGAGCATCAAGCAAAACCGGGGCGAGAGTCACCCTCGGACCCGAAGACAGAACCGGTAACACAACCGGAATCGTGGCCGGAACCAAGGGTTCCACCCCCCAAGCATGAGATTGAGGAAGGGCGGGTTCTGATGGAACAGACACCCAAAGGGGCCTCGGAGCGTCAGACATGGTCACTGTCAGCACCGAGGTAAGGGGTTCCTCTCGCAGACGTCAGAAATATGACCCTCGGAACTGAGGGATCCAAGGGAGGAGAATAAGTAGGGGCCACCAGGATAATAGACCCAAAGCCTGGAATGGGATGGGCTCTAGGAAAATTTGTAATTCCCCTGGCGGTCAGCAGCTGTTCAAAGAGGCGCACCACATCCAATTCTGATAGGCTCCTGGTGGACCTTACCGATGCCCCTGAGGGGGAATCAGGCCAGTCCAAAAAGGGGCTGAAGGCCTGTCTGGCAAATGGGTCCGCAGATGGGGAGTACTGGATCTGTGGTGTACTAAAAAACGGCACCGACGATTCCAGTTTGGAAACTGGCAGCAGGGGAACAATCGGAGCCGAGAACGGGCTCGGAGCCGAGGCCACAGCTGGGGTGGAGGTCAATAGTGCCTCTGAAGCTATTGTTGGAACCGACGTTGGAGTGGAGATAGGGGACGTCGGTGCCGAGGTAGAGACAGGCAAACTGGTCGGAACCAAAGTTGTAGTGGGCGCCGTAGTCGTTGGAGCCGGGACAGGATCCGAAGAGTCGACCTCGGTATGAAGCACTGGAGCCAAACTCAGAGCTGAGGTGGTCGGAACCGAGGAGGCGATACGGTGCTCGGTAGAAGTCTTGTGAGCCTTGTGCTTATGACGTTTGCCCCTATCACCAGCCGGTGAAGAGGGGTCTGAACGAGGACATTTCTTGTCCACAGAAGGAGAGGATGAGACCTCCAATGCAGAAATAGCCTCCGAAAAAGGTGAAGGAAGCAGGCCCTTACGGATTAACTTGTTTCGTCTTTCATTCAGCGTCCACTGACTGAAGCTGGCACAAATGTCACATGGAGGTTTCACCGATAAGTGTGGAACCACCAAACAATACACACATTCTTCATGTAAATCACTATTCGGGAGTTTACCACTGCAAGAAGAGCAGTGTTTAAACCCCTTACTCCCTTTCTTTTCCGACATAACAGAAGAAACACACACACGCTAAAGTAGAAGAAAGTTATAGAGAGGGGGAAAATACCAACAATGGTATTGAGAATACCACAAGGGTAAAGGGGTCAATACCAACAATGGTATGAAAAAGAAATACCTGTGGGTAGAGCTGAGTGAGTAATTAGAGAAAGATAAATTGACAGTAAAGAACTCACAAATACTGATAAAATTTGAAAAAAATATAACACTTAGCTGGAGAGCTTGGTAAAACGCTGCTATATGGCTGCGTGGCAAACGAGATCTTAGGTAACTAGTGAAGGGCTTTGTGGGTAGCAGCTTAGCTCGAGAGTTTTTTGGTGCACGCAAGCTTGGTATAAGGCCAACTCGGTTCCGATCCGAACCCATCAGTGATGAATAGGAAGAAGATTAACAACTTCAGATTTAAACTTAGTAAGGGCTTACTATGTTTAGGCAATTCAGTTCCTGTGTTACAGCTCAAAAGTATATTTTCCAGTTACAGCCATTCACACTCCCAATATTTTGGACAGAGTACTCTGTAGGGAATTTTTTAAAATCTGACAACTCAGTACACTCCTAAAAAACAAGTTCTCAATTACGTGTCTCTTCCGTATCATGCCTCCAACATTTGCTATTTAAGTGAGGAAAAATTCTCTGAAGTCTGACAGGGATATTGAAGCACCTATGCAAATACTTCCAAGCAAAAATCCTAAACCTTCTGGACTTTGTTGCATACTTGGAACCATACCTATGTCCTCCCATTGTTCCCTTGTAAATTGTTTTCCAGTCTCTTTTCCCAATCTTTTCTAACTCCACTGATTGATTCTTACAAATATTGTGCAATATTTTATATGCCTTACTAATTATCTTTTTTTGAACAGCAGCTTCTGCTCCAGATTTGATTAAAAACTCTACCAGAGGAGATCTTTCACCTGGGACTTGCCTATCACTTTCTCTTTGCCTATACACTAAGATCAATCCCTGGCAGAGAAGGCAGTCTCTAGCCTGTAGTCTAAATGTTGTCTTGGCCTCCTCTCATTCTACTACCTTTCATTCTGTAATTATTTGCTTGCAATACCTTGCTTCCTTTACTAGTTTTCTCCAGTAAATTCCCTGCCCCCTCTTGCCTATCTTCTGTACCCAAACTTGCGATCATTCCTATTGGAAAAATCTCCTTTCACCACTCTCATTTGCTTAGCTATTAGAACACTTTCTGCTACTTTATGAATATAACATTCCATATGGTTGTTATTCTCCTTAAGGATCTACATCCAAAATCCCACTCTCTCTTTGTTTCTTGATTTACTCCTTTGCTTCTTCATCATCGCTTTACACTTTGAATTATAACCTTCTGCTTTTGTTATACATATGGGTCTCAACTGTGCAGCTCTAAAATACTCCTTCAAATCGAGTAATCCTAAACTTCCTTGTTCAATTGGAAGGATTAACTTATCCCACTTAGCTCTTGTCCTTCTCCCCTCCCAAACAAATTCCTTTCACTTTATTTATCATTGCCTACAACTTCTCTTCTGGTTGATAAAAACACACCTGACCTGTATATAAAATTAAGGGAATAAAAGCATGTTCATTGGTTGCATCTTATTATCCATACCCATAAACAAGAGCTATCAGTTTCTCAGTTTTTGAATTATCTTTTATTTAGTCTCCTCTCTCACAGCCATAGTTGCCATAATAAAAGCCTTTTTAATCCATATTCATAAATACTTCATCTTATCATGTTCCCATAAATATGGGTATTATTGAACCAATCTGTGTGTGGGTACATACTTTATGGCTATAACCTTTGTTTTATCTTCATTAATTTTACATCCCTAAACACCTGAAACTGTCTCAGAATGTTCTACAACGCAGATATGTCCTTTTCTAGCTTTATCAAGTACAAAATAATATCATCAGCAAATAAAGCCAACTTTTCTTCATTATCATACTAATTATATCCTTGAATTTCTCAGTCCCTCACTTTCTTTGTCTGTGGCTCTAAACATAAAGCAAATAAAAAAATTGGAAAGAAGACACCCCTGCCAGACCTGAGTTCAAACAAAATTTATCTTAGAGGAGTTTTCCATTGTAATTCTTGCCTCTGATCCTACAAATATTCTACTAATTAATGTTAATATTGTATCAGAGAATGCAAATGCTTTCATTGCCATACTCACAAAATCCCAGGTTATTCTGCTGAATGTCTTCTCTGCATCAAGATACATCACCAACAGTGGTATTTTTTTACATTCTGCTTCCCACTGGATCATCACTGCTCTATTATTGTTGTCAAGTGTTTGCTTCCTCTCCACAAAACCTAAATGATTCATATCTATCAATTTTGGCAACACACTTGCCATTCTTTTAGCTTCTACAGACATAAATACTTTATAATGATGGTTTAAAATTGAAATGGGTCTATATGAAGCTGGGTCTGATGGGTCTTTACCCTCACCGGGTAATACAGCCACCACAGCATAATTCCAAGATGTTGGTGTTTCCCATCCATCCATAATCCCTTTTCTCACTTTTGCACATGGGTTGTGGTGTCTCTTCAACAATGACAATCATCAAGAAACAAGGGTCAAACCGCCAGGATTCTAGCCATGGCACGCTTGTTCTTCCACACCACACACACTCACATATACACATACACCTATGGCCAATTTAGAGTGTCCAATCCACCTATTGCATGATTTTGCAATGTGGGAGGAAACCGGAGCACCCAAAGAAAACCCACACATATGCAGGGAGGACATGCACACTCTGCACAGAAGGTACCCCAGCCAAGAATCACACCAAAGAACTTCTTGCTGTGAGGTGACAATTCTTTCCACTGTACTACTGCCCCTCACTTCATTTTCACTTCATTTGAAAATACTATTAAACAAAATCTTCAAGATCTTTATCCTTTCTTCCCTCCTAACTTCCAAACTTCCACAGAAATACCATCTGTTCCTGTAAACTTCCCTGCAAACTGATTACACTTCACTGTTTTTCTCTCGTCTCCTCCTGTCTTATTAGTTGATGAGCCACATCTTCCTCTAACCCTTGCATAATTAAGTCTTCCGCAAATATTTTTATTTGTGCTCTTTCTTGGTTTCCACATTTCTCTGCGTTATATAAATTTTCTTAAATTTCTGAAATATCTCTTAACACCACTATAGTTTCTGTGGTTATTTATTTATTTATGTATTTATTTGTTTGTTTGTCATAGGCTCCCTAAGTTTGGCAACAACCCTTTCAATTTTCTGTTGTCCAAGTCACTGTGCTAAATTTTTTTTACTCGAGTTGTTATCACAAAATAGTTGCTTAACAGCAATCTTTCTAAACTCATGCACATTATCCAATCACTTATTTTCTTTTTAGCACTCTGCAGTTGCTCTTCCTGTTCTGTGAGATTCTCCTTATTCAGCACTACTTTAACCTTTCTTAGTCTCTCTGCACAATTACTATTACTTCTTAACCATACCTCTGTTGTTTTATTTCCACTCTATTTTATACTCCCATTTTCATTCTATCCCACTCACTAGGTTATCACTTCTGAAGAAATTTCCGTCTTCCGTAATAACTCTTTAATTTCCAGTATCCATTCCTTAAAGTCCTCTCTTTTTAACAGTTAGGCAGGAAAGCACCAGAGTCTCATTTTTACTTCATTTATAGGTTCACAGGGTACGTACTAGGCTAACGTCCACTGGGGCCTTTTTAAGACTAGCCATGCACCCCACATCTCTGACAAGCTTTGGTCCCTTCGGTAAGTTTAAGTAGGGACTTGGGAGATGAAACATTTACAAGCTGGCACCTACGAGATAAACCATTTACAGGCAGCCTGTTTCCATTAGAGTCACAGGTGCCAAGCCAGGGATGAATTTCCTGCTCCCCATCCAGTTGTCCAAGTTACACCTAAATTGGGTTAACATGAATGGGAAGCCTGTTCCAGAGAAGCAGTAGTCATGGAATACATACCTGTCTCTCCAGCAGGTCCTATTTACATCAAAGGTAAGATTTAAATCCTTAGAACAGGTAATTTTGGCGGTGTTTGTTTTGCAGATATGCAGGAGGTCCATCGGGTTGAAGTCCGACAATGCCTTATGTGCCAAGCATGGACCTTGTAGGAGACACAATACAGGGATAGGGTTATGAGGCAAAGGGCATGGTATTCTTTTAGTGAGAAATCTCAATGGATGTTCCAAATTGTTGGATGTGTCTAGTTAGGTACATGCCAAAGGGGATATGACAAGTCTGATGAATGCCAAATACAGTGGAACAAAGACCTACGTGGACCTTGAAGCCATACTTCAGTTTGTAAGTTGTACAAGATAAAATGCCTTCCTAACTACCGTAGACACAAGATGGTGAAAGGCTAGATTACTGTCTATGTGTGTCCCGCAAGACCCTGCCTACTGGTTCGACTCTTAGGGATGTGTTGTCAATACAACAGTTACTACGACTGGATGACTTTCCAAAGGATATTATTATACATTTCTTGACATTTAGTTTTAGTCCCTGGCTCTGACACCAGTTATTTGTCTGTGTCAGCTCTTCCTAGAGAACATTAGTGTTGGTGGAGGATTGTATGACTGCTACTAATTTGTAGTCATTTGCAAATTTGGTCAGCCAGAGGTCCCTGATGTTGGCTTTGACTTCAGAGAAGTAGATGCCAAAACGAGTGGTCCCAGGACTGATCCCTGAGGGATTCCTCTGGTGACTGGTCTCTCTGTAGAGATGGACTCCCCAATTCTAACTGCCTGGTTCCGGTTTATGAGTCAGCTGGCTATCCACAGGGTAACATAAGGGTTTATACCTAATCACTTGACTTTGCCAACAATGCCCAAGAGGGGTAGTGTTTCAAATGCCTAGGCCAGATCAAGGAAGGTAGTTTGAACCGTTTTGCCCTTGTCCATTGCCTTAGTGACCTTTCCAAAGAAGTCCACCAGGTTAAGAAGCATGACTTGCCCTTGATGAAACTAAACTGGGTTGGGTCCAGTTTCCGAAGGTTTCATATGTCATTACTGATAATTTCTGTGATAATTCTTTCTATAGTTCTGCATATGAGACAAGTGAGACTTATGAGTCTGTAGTTTCCAGGGTCTGTAGCTTGTCCATCTTTGGTTAGAGGGATGAACATTGCTGCTCTTTGTTCATGAGCCACAAAGGCTGTTAGTATGCTACTGTTAAACAGTGATTGCAGAGGGCCTGACAGGTCATGTTTCATGCTATTTAAAAGGCAGCCTAGGATATTATCTGGGTTCACTGATGCAATGGCCTTAGAGAGAACACTGAAGACCTGTTCCCTAGTGATAGTTGGGGGGAGTTATATTTGATACTTCCTGAGGGGATTCTTGGGGAGGGTAAAGTTAAATTTGAGTTTCTCTACCAGTAGATTTGCTATATCTTCTAGCTCAGTATACATGGCTCCATTAACAATGAGCTCTGCACAGTTGTGTATTACCTTTGAGATTGCGGACATAGCTAAAGAATCCCATCTGCCTGTCCTTGGCCTAGGGAAGTCAAATTTACCTCAAATTTGGCTTTAGCACACTTTGTCATCTGAGTTGTTTGCTTAACTTGATGAGAGTACTTTTATCCTGCTGGGTGCTTCGCCTCTCAGTTTTTGCCATGATTTTCTTCTTTCTTTTATACAGCCTACTGATGTTGTGATTCCACCAGGGTGGCTTGTTTGTGTTTTGAGTTAGTTCTGTACTTATTTCTGGTGGGTACAGCTGCCTCTATGCAGCTATTAACATGCTTGTACAGGTTTTCTGTAAACAGTTCTGCACAGGCAGCAATGTTCTCAGGGTGGGAGGGGGCTTGAAATTTTGCCAAGTTAGCACTTAATAACAGTTAGCCATGTAGCTCCTGAATATTCCAGGGTTAGTTGGGATTCTGGGTTTTATTTTTACATCAAAGGAGACCATTTTATGGTCTGATCTTATCAGAGAGGACATTATGCTCAGGGGGTGCACAGTGAGGACCAGAAACAGCATGTTTGCTCCCTTGGTTGGACTACTGACAATCTAATTCAGAAAGTTTGTCTTTACAAAATCCAGAAATCTCTGTGCCTGCATGTTTGGTGTCATATACGTTTCCTAGTTAATACCCTTCACTTTTATCTTTGGTTTTTGATCTGAGAAAGTTATTGGATGTTTTGTCAAAGCTTTCAAAAAAAAAAAAATACCTGTTGCAACGTTCGCTAAAGGTAGTTTTGGCGAAAGTTTTTGAGAAATTACCTTCAGCAAACAGACATGAATCCATATCATTTCTACCCAGTATCGCCCAGTTACTGGACCTTGGGGAAATCCTGTTACTGAATTCCCATCTTCTACACCAAATATTTTCATATATTTCTTCAGAAATCTACCGTTTTGTTATATTTTGCCTTCTAGGTCCCCCTGGTACATCCTGAATATTGCATATCAAGTTCCAGTTTCCACCTATAAATAAACTTCCCTACTGAAAGTTGACTATTTCTCCCAAATTTTTCTTATGCTCCACAACAGCAGTGTTTGGTAGGATATAAATGTATGGTAGTGTAATCTTCCACCTGACCAAATGCATGGATTATAATATAAAAATTCCTGCCTATTTATTCTGATGTACAACTATGAGCAGGTCATTTAACCAAGCAATGCTCTGGGATAATTGGGAAATTAGGTTATGTTCCCTGGGATAAGTGGCACTGTACTGAATACCCACTCAGGGAATCTACTGCCTAGCACAAAACAAACAGTTTGACACTACTGGCGAGTCACATGACCACTGCCTTCGCATAAAGCTTTCAAATATAGATAGCCAATTTGGATTTCTGCTATTATTTTAATATAAACATTCTCTCTTAAGAAGCAAACACAACTTAATTGTAAAAAATAATATTTTTTCTATCTAAAACACTATAAAACAAAATATGAAACAGTTCAGAATACTGGGATTTCAGTCTTTTGGAGAATGACGAGAATAGTTAAAACCTCTGACAGCACAGTACTTTATATTAAAAGGACACTGGCATCAGTTCAGTTACGAAATCATTACAGACCAACATACACAATGGTCCAGACAAAAAACTGCTATCAGAGTGCTGGGAACAATAAAGCCAAAGTAAAGAAATAAATATTCATAAACAGGCTTACCACTGAGTTTAGTGTCGCAGAATGCATTGAATTTTTCTTCCCACAGCCCAAGATCATTGTCAGCTTCCTGATAAAAAAGTAAGTTTGCATAACTTTATTCATTCTTTAGAAAATCCTTGTAAAAAAAGAATCTTACTACCTGTGTATGCATGACTGAAACAATGTACCTGAAGTAAAGATGCCAAAAGCACACACAGTACAAAGCATATACCCATTCAGTGATCAGTGTTCATTTAAATAACATGTCACAAAGCATTTACCCCAAAGTGAAACAGTACTAAACAACCAAATAGTACAAAAGGAAATCAGTGCATGACAAACATAACGTGTTTCTTCTCCGAAGCACCTGGTATATATCAGCATTTAAGTTCTTGGTACAAAAAAATTCCATCCTGAATGCCACAAGTGCATCACTAAAATGAGTACCTTCAGGGAAGGTTTGAGTTGGATTCCAGTGCTAATGGGTGGGGACAGCCAAGATGAACCATCAGCAGCTAGTTTCCACAGTTTTCCCTTACCAGTCTTCAGTTAATGAAGATTACAGGCCATGGAAAAACTGCATTAACTGAACTGAATTCAAACCTTAAATCAAGCTATTCAAGCTATGCAAGCTAGACAAGGTGTGCAAAAAAAGTAGATAAAACTGCACAGACAAGTGTGCCATGATATATAGTATAACCAAATGTGACAGCTGTAACCCGAGAAAAATACTACTTACACCATCCCTGCCAGACAACTGCTACACAGCAAATTCAGGGCTAAATAAGCATTGCTACACAGCAAATTTAGGGCTAAATAAGCATTACTACACAGCAAATTTAGGGGTAAATAAGCATTGCCACACAGCAAATTCAGGGCTAGATAAGCACTACTACACAGCAAATTCAGGGCTAAATAAGCATTACTACACAGCAAATTTAGGGCTAGATATAACTTCTTTTAAGCATAATTTTACTGATACTGACCGACACAATTATGCTGCCAGACAGAAATGCAGTGCGCCTCAATGAAAATGAAAGCAATTTTGCAAAACTAACAGTCTGGTATCAAAAAGAAAATCTGTACCTTCTCCCCCACACCTTTAATATAATCACCTCTAAGTCAAAGGAAAGGAAGAACCTTTGGAAACCTTGCACTATTCAATAAATGCAGTCAATTCTTCAATGAATTCCAGTCAGCAAAACAAATCACACTCAATAAGAGTGTTGCGACTGTGCGTGCAGTGAAAGCAGCTTTTCATGTATGACGTTCAAACAACATGCCCTGTTATCTGTATTATTAAAATATATTTAAAAAATTCTGTACTACCAAATTTTAGATGGCAAACATATGACATATTTACTTAAATCCAAATTCATAAAACAACACACTGAAGCTAAATTCCCACACCACTCAATAAAAACTACTATTATAAACAGACTGCTTGTTTTTTCGGCTTTTCCCGGTAAGGGGTCGCCACAGCGGAACTCCGGTCTGCTAATGACTAACAGTAGATTTTTATGGTGCCGAGTTGCCAGCCCGACTCCCAACCTTCAGCGAAGGCACGCCCATTCACGCATGTCTTTCGGAGGCCACTCGACCACGGGGAGGACATGCAGACTCCACACAGAAGGCACTCCCTGCACACTAGCTGAGAATCGAATGGGAGAACCTCTTGCTGTGAGGCAACAACGCAACCGCTGTACCACCAAACAGACTAAGAATTAAAATATAGATATCAAAGTATAAATTCCCAGAAAATGAAACACAGTTAACAAAACTCTTCAGGCAACAAAGACTGGATTGCAGGATTTATTTTTGTAATATATATACGTGTGTGTGTGTGTGTGTGTGTGTGTGTGTGTGTGTATATACATTATATATATATATATATATATGTGTGTGTGTGTGTGTGTGTGTGTGTGTGTGTGCATGTATACATATATATATATATATATATATATATATATATATATATATATATATACACACACACACACACATATATATATATATATATATGTATAGTACACACAAACATATATATATATATATATATATACACACAGACACATCTGTACATAAACACGCAAATATACATGTACACAGACACATTTACCACACGTGTGTGTTTGTGTGGGATTCATAATATTCACATTACTATAATATTCTGATGTAACTGACAAAACTGTTTCAATACTTTTCATTGCACTGGTAAGCCAAAAAGAAACCTGTACACTTTTAGACATCTTCAAAAAGCCATAAGGATTATTTTTCCATAAATAAATGGCAATATCTTAAGTTAAAGGAAGACATGGTGGGGGCGGTAGTGTAAAACTGGGAGAGAATGTTTCTGCTATAAAAAACAGTAATGCAATTGTGCAGAAATCACTATAGTGATCACTGCCAATTAAAAAATGTATATACTGTTCTCTACAACTGCACAGATCGAAATCATTTTCAATCCCCACACTCCCTGAATTTACATATGACAACTTCATTGTTGTACAACACTGAGGAAAGCTGAAAGTCCCCAAAACAAAGTGAAGAAACATGGGTCATATGGTGAAAACAGGTTATAAACTCTCCACATTGACTTCTCAACAACACAGGCTGCACATGCCCAAAAACAGAGGCACATACAAGTGCTGGCAGAAGATATATATATATATATATATATACATCTATATATATATATATATATATATATATATTATGCCCAAACATTGCATGTAGCACCCATGCAGCTACCTCCATGTCCCTTCCCATAACACCTCCCTCCATCAGTCCTCTTCCACTTGTACCACTCCTGAATAGGTTTAATGATCTTATACCATACCTGTGACTCAGGAAGTTCATTCTACTTATCTCCCTATGTCTTCTGTACAGAAATACTTTCTCATTTCCAGCCTGAAATAAGTACCCTGAACCTAAAGACCTCACATACCTCCTCAAAGATTTATGTACAAAAATCATATCTGTTTTCCCTATCTAATGTCTGATGAGTATAAACTTATACTAAAGGTGCACTATGTATACACTCTATCTTTTAAACCTTTACTTATCTAGTTATCCTTTTCTTCACTCTTGTGCCGCCTTAATATATTTCTCATTTTCTCTCTTTCTCCCTGTGGCCTGCAGAAAAGCACACTGTATTCCACATGTGCCCTCAATCATGCCCTCTACAGTGGTGTAATTACCTCCTCATCCCTAGAATCAAACCTCCTCACAATACATTCCAGTGTCATACCTGACTTAGCCACTATATGTTCACACCATTCCTAAGGATTCAATGCCCCAGTGACTAACATATATAAATCCAAATATCAGGGAACAATCTGTATCCCCCAACTCATACCCTTACACTAAGTACTACATCCCAAATGCAGCTCCCTGTAGTGTCCCTTACTGCACCATGGCTGACCAATCCTGTACCCTCATGAAATCCATGTTCAAAATAATCTCCCAACTCACACTTCAATTTATTGTAATTTGTAGAATGGTTTATGGTTTATCCCATTCTTCATGAAAATTGTGACTTATATACATTAAAAAGTGTATGTCCCAGCAACAACCCATGAACACCGCATTAATCGTCCTACATCCCTCAGACAGGTCAACCAGCTCCCATACAACTACTGTTTGTATCATCTACTCTAACAAATTCAATACCCACACTCATCCACTTATGCTTCAATTGTAACCTCTTATGAGGTACTGACTCAAAGGCCTTGTTGAAATCCAAAAACAGCTCCCTGCAGAGGTAGCACTTTTCTGCTTATTATGTTCCTGGATCATCAATACGCATATTTGAAAGAAAAAAAAAAAGCAAAACAAAGGCAAAGCGGGAAGCTAATTCTGCATTCACAATCACACAGGTGCAAATGCAGAATGTATTACATCAAGTGCAAATGACATTTACAGTTGTGGAAATCAAGGAATTTAAGGTGTTCACAGACAACTAAGAGGGTAACTAAATGCAAGAAATGTTCATACAGCTGGAAAGCCTTTATAATACCATTAGGCTATTTACAAAGACCTTTGTTCTCATTCCTGTAGTCAGTGCCAGCCATACTGAATTCACCATTAATTAACTTGTTTTACTCTAGCACCAACTGCTTAAAAGAAAAAAAAAACAATGTCAAACTCTTCCATCTTTATTCCAAGTGGTCTACATGCCAACCTTTAAGCTACAGCCCACCCAGCTGCTTCACAGACTCATTTGTTTCCTCTTGTTAAGAGTACCATGATCCATTCATTCCTACGGAGTGAAGATTAAGCTAGCCAAGTCTTGTAAACATTATCCATGCCCTGAGGAAAAACATTTTTTCTACAAGCTCTTACCTCCCTTTGTGCATACCTGAACATGCTGAAAGGACTAGTGTGCAATAGATTATGTGACTCAGATCCACACCTACGCAAGCAATATAATCAAAGCTTTGCTCCCCCTGAAAGCCGCATCTCCATGTGAGGTTCTACTTGGACTTCTGCACTAGAAAATGTACACAAACACGTGCTCTGTACCCCTTCCCTAAAAAGCAGGCTAGCAGGTTATGTATCGTCTTTCCTCTCCTACCCCATAAAGTTCCAGCAGGTGCCCAAGCCACTAATCAGACTCTGGTCACCTGGGTCATAGTTAGTGCTTTGCCCTCTGTGCCAGGAGAGCACAGTCCATGACCTACATACCTCACTTATTTATAAATTAATATGCATCATATGAAGAGTAACCGATAAGCAGTTTGCAAGGATCATGTTTAGTTATTCATATAACTTTTTCCTTTTGCCACTGACATCAAATATTCATGCACATCGAAGAAATACAACCCCCCCCTTTTGTTTTGAGAAGAAGACTGAAGTTGTACAGACAGGTTTACCAAAAGCTAGATACAGCCTTGGGCATGAAGGATGGGTTTGTTCTCAAGGTCACTCTGCCCTGAAAAAAGATTATACAAGGCTTGGACTTCATAAGCTCCAGAAATAATAGCAACAATGAACACAGTCATCCAGGATAGGAATTTTAAAGAAGGCAGAATTGTTTTTACACACAAAAATGCAAGTTTTATGCCAGAGCAACTGACTTTCTGGGTGGCCATAAATAAAGAATATTCTTAAGGAAAAGTTAAGCTACATGAAGTAAGTACAGACAGAGGCAGCTCTACAGGAAGAAGAGCTGACATACCTGAAATATGTAGGTGCACTTTTAAGTATTTCTCAGGTGACTATGACAAAAAAAAAAAAAAGGGTTACAGTTCATCTGTAAGGGAGTCATTCTGGTTAGTTGAATATGAACTAGTGAATCTTTTCCACATGCCTCAATAGGACTTTCTAGTTGTAGGTTTCCTGGTTTCTTTAAGAATGCAACGTAAATCTGAAAAATGCACTTCCATGTTTGGGATCAGGGTTGTATCCCCCCAGGCAGTGAAACCTGAGGCCAGCTGGATTTAGATACAATAATGTGCTAATGTGCTGTCTTGCTGATGGGTGAAATGTTTTGGGAAGAGCCATAAGCTTTCCTTTTTTTGGAGATGTACAATGGTGGGAAAACAAAGCTGTCTTCACCAGAAAGAACTATTAAGCTAGTGACCATCTCCTGTAAGGTCCTCACTATCACTTTTGGTATGACAGGGAAAAGCAGACCCTTTTTCCAGCTGAATAAAAAGATGTTTGTGGTCCAGGACTCCTGGCACTGACATCCATAACAGATCAGACAGTTTTGGGGGCCTGCAAACAAATCTATCCAAGGAATCCCCAGATCTCTACAACATGCCTGAAGATTTTCTGACTCAGGGTACATCTGCAGGAATTTGCTATGGATCTGCTTAGGAGGTCTACTGGCTGGTTGCCCTATGCAGAAATGTCCACTACTCTTAGAAGAAACCCAGACTGCAATGCCACATCCCAGTATTTCATGCATAATCTGCATAACTGGTAAGAATATGTGTTCTTTGCTTACTGATGCAGCACATTACTGAGATGTTGTATGTGACTACCATTGGCATGCTCAGGCTCTGAATATTCCTAAAGACCCATAGGACACAGATTGCAGTGAGCATTTCTTTTGATGGCAACATATATGGTGAGTGTACTGGGGTATAAATGCCCATGCACTTTCAAGTGTCTGGCATATGCTCCTCAGGTTAAGTCTGACTTATCCATTGTCAAGGTCTGGGTAGTTCCTGGGAGAGTCAAAGACATCCTAGGATTCTTATGCATTTTGTCAGCCCACTGCAGAAGCTCCTCCTGGATGGCTGGATCAGTGAAATAGACAAGTCCAAGAAGTGAAGGTTTTGGATCTACAGAGTCCTCAGAACCATTGTATTTTCCTCATGTGGAACCTGGCCAAAGATACCTTCAGGATATCTTTTGACATGCTCTCATAGGGGCCCAGAGAATCTATCTGTTTTGCAGCAGGGTCTTCTTCTGGACAAAATCTAGGAAAAGAGTGTTCAAGAGTGCTACCTTCCTTAAAAGAATGAGCAGCCTGCACTGAGTAGTGCCTTGTGGTGCTCCAAAAATAAATAAATACATAGTTTCGGGTGGTTGCAAATTGTCTTATTTCCATCAACTGCCTGCAATCAAGCCACATGCTTACTCTAATGACAAATCTAAATTGGCAGTTTCATATCCTTCACCAATAGGACTAACACTAGCAGGTACGTAGTTCAGCTCATAAAACTTTCCCAGGCCATCCTAGTCCCTATCCTTTAACCAGAATACACAGTGCTTGAGGACCCTACTCCAGAAACTTGAACCAACAAGGACAGAGCAACACTAATGAAGAATGAGGAAAACATACAAAAGAAAAAAATAATAGCCTTATTTAAACCAAGAGGGTGTGGGAAGGAGGAAGGGAATGGTGACAGATATGAAACTACCAATGCACATCAATCATTATAATAACTACTTAATGTTTGTATCTGACACTAATAGACTTGTATCCTTCACCTTTAGGACAGAATCCCAAGCTAACTCCTCACAGGTAGAACTCCAGATGGGAGAGCCCTGATGGAGGTGAACTATAGGAGGGAATACTCTTGCAAGATACAGCCTACTTGTGGAATAATCTAAGGAGCAGCTATTGTCCATTTACTGACTACGGCCACAAAATCCATGAAGTCACAGGCGTATAATGGCACTAAGGATTAAATGACATATGAGCTCAGATTATTCAAATTTCTTTAGAGCAAAAGTAGACCAATGTTATAACCTCTTAAAAGAAAGATGAAAGTTATGAGAAAGTCTTAAATAGCTGCAGGCCAGTATATTGCAAAAGAGGCTGACGCCCCTAAGAATTAAATACCATGGTTATAGTGCCTGGAAGTGCCTTGGAGATGCTTTTGCCAATAATAAAACTGTCAGGAGAAAGACACTAGACTATGGTTTGAAAGGAAACAGCTTTCCAAAAGGTAAAAAGTTCTGAGGTCAGAGGGGAGGAAATGTTGCCTGGATCAACCCAGGGAGCTATGAGGATGTCTGTGGTACAAAGGCATCCACCATAGCCAGGTACTGATCAAAAACTACTGAACAATAATTGTTGTCAAGACCACATGCGGAGGGAGTGATTATGTATGATATATGAGGATATATATTACAACCAGGTACAACATCTGAGTCAGTGATAAGAAAGACATGGAAAAAGGATTAACCTTGTGAGAAAACATTTAATTGGGACCTTCCAAGGATAAGTAACATGCTAGAAATAGAGATTGGGAAAGTATGGTTAAAGACGAGGAAGTTTAAAAGAGCAAAAAAGCATTCAAATGTTGATCTGGGCCCTCAGTCCAAGTAAAAACACTCAACAGCTGGCATAAATGGCAAACTGAAGACGGTATTTCCAAGGATAAGTCTGCTTTCGATGTCTGAAGCAGATGCAAATGCATATGCTTGTCAACAAATATACCCAACAGTAGACTAGGCAGAGAAAGGGTTAGAAAGTCTCCCTGAAAAGCATGTAGTCAAGACAAACTAAAGTTAATAGGCCATAATGCAAAAGGCCTTGGAAAACATGTTATAACAAAGGAATGTCACAAAAGAAAAAGGTCAGACCACTGACGTGGATGGAGTGAGTTCTTTTCAGAAAATTACAGAAATGGGTTACAATATGTCTGAGCAGCTTATGGTATACGAAACATGGAGACAGCTGAATGACTCTGGCAGGGAGGATCTGACACAGGGATTAGGCAAGTTATTGAGTATTTAACCTTTAAGGAACTGCCCTGAGGGCAGTACCTCCTATAAACATATAAATGCATGCCTACAGAAAGGATTAAGGGACTTGGACAGGGGAGTCAACAGATAAAGAAGGCAAATCGGATAAAGACAATGACAGATACAGAATGACTTCAGTGTAAAAGGACAGAAGATCTTGCCTGCCAAGGATAACCTGTGCTGCTCCAAGGCATGAAAGGAAACAGTGAATGGAGGAAGCAACTTTGGTACAAAATGTTAGGCGCAAGCTGATTCGCTCCTCTGTAAAATCCTCCCGCTATTAACTTTTTTTTTTTTAAATAAAAATTCTAGTAGATATGCAGAACTAAACATGAGATTGCTTTAAGCAGTACTATGAAAATATGTAGAAAGTACAGTTATGTAAAATCGTAACACAACAGTAGATGTCCTTCTACTCACTGCTGCAGTATTCTTTACCTAGGTCATCTCCTGCCAAGGATAGCCCAACATCTGGCCAGTATACCAAAACCTTTAGTGCTTTTAGCCATTGTACATCACACACATGTTCCACATGCAAGATGTATGGCATAAAGGTGAGGTAGGGATGCAAACACTCAGAACTGAAAATGCCTCGAGCAACAGAATGCCCACAGGGACAAGGAAAACGTGCATCCAGAAGGAGTTAAAAGAAAGAAAAGAAGACAAGCCCTTAGGCAAGAAGGGCAAGAAAAAAAGACAACAGTTGGAACAGAAGTGGGTAGGACAGAGGGACAGGAAGGAAGGAGGGAAGGAGCAAACACTGCAACAGTGAAGAGAAGGACAACTACTGTTATGGTTAGCATTTTATCCAACTGTACTACGTCCTTCCATATCACTGTTGCAGTCTTCTTTACCTAGGGAGAGCATTTATTTATTTGCAGTTTGTTAACCATGGAAATCCACTGGGCCATATTGAGGCCGTTTTCAGCAGAGGTCCACTGAGAAAAGCTCCACAGCAATATAGAAGTTGCACAGTACAAAGACAGTAGGAGCTTCAAGTACAGTAATACAATTACATTAGGTTTAACACACTGGAACAGGTACACAAATTGAAAAGTACATGGAAAGTAGTATCACACATTACATTGACAATTTACAAAACAAGTTTCAGAAATTAGCATATAGACCATGTTTTATATGTGTGTGTGTGTGTGTGTGTGTGTGTGTGTGTGTGTGTGTGTGTGTGTGTATACATACACATATGGAGAGAGAGATTAAAGAAGTAAAGAGAAGGGTTAAGAGGATTTATGGAGGGAGGTTAGTATAGGATTTTGAGCAAGTACAGTTCCAGGTAGTGGAGAGCTAAGAGTGCAGAGAGGGTTTAAAATTGCTAATGTACTTACTGAAGCTAGCAAATTCTGTTGCAAACTTCATTTGAAAGTGTATTTTTCTAGAAATACTTTATTTAACATGCAAATAAAAGTTTCATCCATATCTGAAAATTCTGAGGACTCATTATTAGATGTATCTATTTGTGACTTTGATGAAAGTTTAAATGAAAGCACTGAATGCAGCACTGCTTTTGTTACTGGTTATGGTCAGCTCAAGATTCCTAGTTTACCTGATGTGGAAAATACCTTCTGTCCCCCTAAATTGTCTCCTGTTGCTGCTATGTTTGAAAAATTGTTGTTGAATAACATTGAAAAAGAATTTAGTAAATTTAAATGTAAACAATTTAAGTAAAGAATGGTAGGAACTTTCCAAACTTCGTGGCCAGATAGGATATTATATTTTTAGGGTAGCAGACAAGGGTGGTAACTAGGTTATTATGGATAAAGCTGGCTACCAGAACATGGTAAATGAATTTCTGTGTGACAACAGAATTTATGTTAAGCTCCCTTACAACCCTCTTGCACAGTTTAAAATTGAGTTAAGTGAATTATTAGAAAAGGGGGAAAGACTGCCAGTGCTCGAGACCCATATTTTTATGGTATACCAAAGATTTATGAGAATGTGAGTAGGCCACCAGGGAGACCGATTGTTGCTGGCATTGGTTCTTACCTGGAAAATGTGGGAGCATTATTGGACTCTTTACTTAAAATGCATCTGTGTTCCGTACCAGCCCATGTAAAAAAACACACAAGAGCTTTGTGTTCTAATGCAGAATATGGTGTGGAGAAAAGAATATTTTTGGGCCACTTTGGACATTTCTTCTTTGTACACAAATATTACAACAGGTAAGTTTCTTGAAGCTATAGCATCAATACTGGGTGAAGGGCCTCGCAAGTGCTTATATTTTGGAGTTACTTGAATTTTGTTTAACACACAACTGTTTTAGTTTCAACAAGGAATATTATTTACAGATAAGGGGCACTGCTATGGGGGCCATTTTTGCTCCCTCTTGTGCCGTTTTGTACATGGGAGAGTTTGAAAAGCAGTTTGTGTACAACCATATTTATTACAAGGAGAAGGTGATGTTATATAGGCGATACATAGACAATTTGATTTTCATATGTAAGGGACCTCCATCTGAGTTTGAGAAATTTGTGGGGGATTTGAATTCTAACAGTCATGGTTTACAGTTTTGTTGTCACACAGACATCAGTACCATTAGTTTTCTGGATGTCCAGTTTTTTGTGAATGAGATGGGAGTTATTCAATACATTCCATTTAGGAAAAGTACTGCTGTGAATAATTTTTTGCATGCTTCCAGCATGCACCCTGAACATCTCCTTAAGTCATTGCCTGATGGTGAATTCAGAAGAGTATGAATGAATACTTCCGAGATGGCTTCTAAAGAGAAATCTCTGGCTGAAGTAGAAGAGAGATTATCGGACAGAGTATTTTAGATCTATTCTTAATGAAGCAAAGAAAAAAATATTGAATAATGTGATAAGTAGGGAACAATTGCATGAGAATAATAAGTTCAGACATAGAATTAAATTTACTTCAAGAGAGGAGGGGACAGAAAATAAAATATTTTATGTTACTAGGTTTAGTCCCTTTTCAGACACACTTAGACAGGTGGTTACAAGGTTATGGCTAGTGATAACAGCTCATGATAAACTCAGCACTTTATTTCCACAACATGTGACTTTTTCTTTTGGTAGATTTTTACACCTAAAAGAATTGTTGAACTACCCAATTTCCAATCAGACCCAGAATAGTTCATTAGGATCTTTTCCTTGTGGGAGATGCAGTGTGTGCCACAGAATCAAAAATGTATCTAATACTATGATCAATGGACACAGATTTGACCCTCAAGCAAGGTTTAATTGTTAATCATGTGGTGTTATATATACTCTGGGTTGTGGGTGTGATGAGGTTAGAATGTATATAGATCAGACCAAAAGAAAAGTTAAGATTAGAATTTTGGAACATTTGGGAAATATTAGAAGGAGTAATATGGGCTTCAGTCCAATGGCAGAACATTTTTTTGAAGCCCATTTGGGAAATTTTGATTCCCTGTTTTTTAGTGTATTAGCCCAACCATCTGGCAACTGTGGTAGTGGTACACTATTTGCTAATGAGTTAAATCAGCTGGAGACTACTTTCATTTTTAATTTTGGAACCTTGGTCCCACATGGACTAAATCAGGATGTGTTATTACATTTTTGAATAAATCTTATTGATAATATGTCCATAAATGTGTGTGTGTGTGTGTGTGTGTGTGTGTGTGTGTGTGTGTGTGTGTGTGTGTGTATATATATATATATATATATATATATATATATATATGTGTGTGTGTGTATATATATGTGTGTGTGTGTGTAATTCTTATATAAGTACATACACACATTATGAGACAGTGTTAAAGTATTTTTCATGTAAATTTGGTTAAATTTCTTTGATGGTATTGCTGTAGAATTCATGGTAAAAAAAAATTTGTTGTAATTTTGCTGCTGCTGAAGTTCTATGGGAAAAATGTAGTAGTTTTTCATGACTAAAGGATGTGTTTATGTATAATGTGAACTGGTCACTTTAAAAGTGGGATGTATAGACAAATTTTGAAACAACTGTTTAATTGTTTAGTATATTTAAGCTTTAGAATTTGATATGTTGATATCCCTTGATGGCGAAATGTCGAGGTACCAGGATTAAAGCTGTTTGTTACTCCAAACCTGTGCGTGCCTTTTGTATTTATTAGGTTCTTGTGATTTTTCTTAGGTTTTGATAAGGATTTAAAATTAACAGGGTTAGGGGCAGTTCTGAGAGATAATGGGAGACCATTCTATTTTTGGCTAGAGAGAAAGAGAATATAAGTTGTCCAGGAGGTCATTTAGGCTTATGAACTAGGAGTAAATTTGTGTTTTCAGGTCTAAGGGGCCTATTAAGGAGGTAGGCGGTGAAGACGGAATTAAGGGATGGGCAGTCAGAGGGTTCGAAGAGGAATTTGTGAGTGGTAGTAAGTTGTAAGTAGTCTAGGTAATTTAGTAGTTCTAGCCAATTTAGTGATCGAAGTGCCTTACAGTGGTGAAAGGAGTACTTGGAATTTGTTATGAATTTGTACATCTTGTTGTAGCAAGCTTTCAGCTTGGCTTTTAGGGAGGCTTGGAGGTTGATAAGTAGAGGGGAGCCATACATGAGAGAGGGGAGTATGTAGTTGGATGCAAGGGTTTTTCTTAGAACAGGGGATTAGGTACTGATTGTGTCTGTAAACCAATCCAAGTTTTTGATGGTTATTTTTGATACTGTGTTGTATGTGGATATCGAATTTTAGTTGTTTACCTAGGACTACTCTGAGAAATTTTGAGTGTAGGATGATTTCTATCAGGGATTTATTTTGGCTATAGATTTTGATCTTTGTGTACTATGGTGGATTTGGATGGGGTGAAACTCATGATTTTAGTTTTGTTTGGGTTCAGAGCTAAGTGGTTGCTGAATATCCAGGATTCTGTGGTGGAGAAAGCAGTTTGTGTTTTAGGTAATAGATCAGAAATTGTGTTGACGGAGCAGACAACTGTTGAATCATCTGCGTAGAGAATTATATCAGCATTGGAGATAGAGGTGTGGAAGTTACTAATAAAGATACAGAACAGTAGGGGGTCATGTATGTAGCCTTATGTAACTCAAATAGGGGTATTAAGGTAGGATGACATGGAGTTTTGCCATTTGACGGCTTGTTGCCTATCTGAAAGATAGCTTGAGAACCAGTTTATGGTGATGGGGGAGAGACAGAAGTAAGATAGATGTGTTAATAGTAAAGGGTGGGAGACAGTATTGAAGGCTTTTGAGAGGTCTAGGACTATGGTTGCAACAGTTTTTCCACAGTCACGGGTTTTGTTAATGGTGTCGAGGAACGATATAAGAGCATATCGTAGTGGTGCTGTGACCAGGTTGAAAGCCAAGCTGTGATGGAGATAAGATGTGGTTCTGGATGAGATGGGGCATGATCTGTGTGTGGATACATTTTTCTAGTATCCTGGAGATTGGTGAAAGGATGGAAATGGGGTGGAAGTTAGATATATCATTGTTTTGCCACCTTTGCGAAGAGGGAGGATGTATGCCTTTTTCCACAATTTGGGTATGTACGATTCTGCAACTGCTCTACTAATCAGGATACTAATGGGGTAACCTATGGCTTCAGCGGTGGCCTTTAGGAAGGCCGATGGTAAGTTATCTGGCTTGTCTGCGCAAGGTCTGGGCTTTAAGAGTAGCCTTTTTATACTTGTGGAGACAGGTTGGAGTGTAAAATTGGTAGTAGGGACTGCGTGGGGCTTAGGGGAGGGAGGGTAGTGTACACAAGTTTGGGAAGGGGAGGGGGAGTTAGGAATAAGAGTGTTATTATTACTGTTAGTATTAGGAAAGTTGGCAATGATGTCAGCTATACAGTTTATGAAGAAAGAGTTGAAAAGTGATGCTGTTTCCTGGGATGTCTTGTTGGGATGTAGGCAGAGATTTTCCTTGATGCCTGGATTAAGGAGGGAGAAGATGGCATTCCAGAATTTTTGGTGGGTTTAGATTGTGGCTGGATTGAAGTTTAATGCAGTATGTTTTTTATCTTTATGAACTAGTTTCTTTACTTGGTTACGGAGTTTAAAGAGAAAGAGGGAGTCTTGGTTTTTGTTTTTTCTGTAGTGCTTCAGGGTTTTGTCTCTGCAGTGCATAACATCTTTGGTGGGTTTGGTCAGCCATGGGGCAGGACTGGTTTTTACACTTATGTGTATAGGTGCTTGGTTATTTAGTGTGTCTATGAAGGAATTACTGAAATAGTCAATGGCATTATCTAAAGGAAGTGTTTTTAGTATGCTACAGTTTATTCTTTCCAGGGTGTTGGAGAAAAATAGTGGGTTGAAGTTTGTTAGGTTGTGAGTTTTCTTACAGTGGTGTTGGTCTTGTAGGGTGCTTGGAGACCGGTGGATGTAGGTCGGGAGGTGGTCACTTAAAGAATCAGGGAGGGTGCCTGCTTTAGATATTTTGTTGGGGTGTGAGACGAGTATCCAGTCCAGGATGGATCTGGAGGAATAGTCTTTGGATGGTCTGGTAGGGGAGTTGATGAGTTGGGTGAAGTGGAATAGATTTATATTGTAGGTAGAGGGGTTGGAGGTCAGATTTGTCCAATTGATGTTTATGTCTCCTAGAATGACTGTTTCATTTGTTATGCTGGAAGAGATCCAAGCAAGGACATCTTCTAGTATGGGGATGTTGTTTCCTGGTGGGATACAAAAAGCAACAAGGTAGAGATTTTTATGGTTGTTTATTTTTAATAAGGCAATGGTTATTCGGCATTGGCAAACTGGGGAGTGTGGTTGGTGTATGGTATTATAGTAAGGGAGTTGGTAAACATTATTGCAACACCACCTCCTTTTTTATTGGGGCTGTCAGATCTGATTATCTGATAGCCAGAGGATAGGACTTCAGAATCTTTGATGTATGGTTTGAGCCAAGTCTCAGTTAGTGCAATGATGTTGGGTTGATTACAGGACAGCCATGCATGGAAGTTTGGGATTTTGTTATGGAGGCTTTGGGTATTTAGTGTTACCAAGCAAAGGGATTTGTGGGGGTTGGGTTGATGTGGAAATATGGGGTTACTGTTTTAGGTGTGGTTGGGACCAGGGTTGGGGTGGATATCGCCAGATAAAGGCAAAGTAGAGAGATAAAGTATGTATGTTGGGTGTTTTTGCTTAGATGCTTGTTTGGAACTGGCGATGGTAGTGGAGTTGGTAGTGGAGCAGCTGGGGGTAATGAAGGCACTGAGTGTATAGGGGAAAGGTTTTTATTTTGAATTGGTGGAGGGTATTTGTTTGTAGGAGTTGGGGGGATATGTTTGAAAAGCTGGCACAGGTACTGATGGTTGATATGGAGGTGGTGTGGGAGGGAGGAGAGAAGGAAAAGGAAGTGAGGGTAGTTAGTTGTAGTAATGGACAGAGAAGTAGTGTAAGTATAGTGTGGGTGATAAGGAGTGTTGTATGTGGATACATGTTAATGTTGTGTGGGTACTGGAGGAGTTTGGATGGTTGTAATGGAGAGATGAAATTGATTTCTAGTTTGGAGATGGCAGAGAGGGATAGCAGTAGGCTTTTAATGGGGAGGAGTGAGTTGTGAGTGTTCTGAAAGTACTTGGTGTTTTGCTAGTAGTGGGTGGGGTGAGGGGGCGGAGACTGACAGGAGGGATAGATGAAGGTTGATTAACTTAATTTGATGAGAGGGAGGGTTCTGATAGGTGTTAGGCTAATAGGGAGTGGTTTAGAGAGTTTAAATGTAGAAACAGTGGGGGGTGGGAATTGGGGGTAAAGTAGGAGAGCAGAGTGAGCCAACTCCCAATGTTCTGCAGCGAGCAGAGAAAAACAATCAGTAAACTAATGTTTGCTCAGACTTCTCTGTATTAAAATATTGAGCAGCAATTTATTAGTTGGCTGACTGAAGCTTTTTAAGTTGTTGCGAAAAAAAAAATGACCTACTACTGTATGTTAAGAGTTTTGAGAGAAATTTCACTTGTTATTCTTAGCAGATTGTCACAGAGCACACAGGAAGGTTGTTTTTGTTTTGTCTGTGTCAAAAGGGGGTGCCGAGTAAGCAAACTCTAGGCAGACAACAGTACGACGTTATTGTTCAGAGAGTTTGGTGGTTGGGGGGGGGCGGTGAGGCTAATTATACCCCTTTGATACATGGAGCAGTAATAGTTAAAGCAAACTAAGATGCAATACCAGGAAATATACAGAAAGTCACACATACATTACAGCACAAGACTGAATATTGCAGGTGACTGGAGAATGTTCGTATAGCTGGGCTGCTTCAGGATGGTTGGGAGGAGCTGGTGGAGGCTAATTTGATGGATGCAGTTATTATAGCTCAAGCCTGAATGCTTAAGACTGAATGTTGCAGGTGAATGGAGAGTGTCTGTATAGCTGGGTTGCTTCAGGATGGCTGGGAGGAGCTGGTGGAGGCTAGTTTGATGGATGCAGTTATTATACCACAAGACTGAATGTTGCAAGCAACTGGAGAATGTCCGTATAGCTGGGTTGCTTTGGGATGGCTGGCAGGAGCTGGTGGGGGATAGTTTGATGGATGCAGTTTATTGTATATTAGAGTTTTGGGAGAAATTTCACTTGTTATCCTTAGCGGGTTATCACCGAGCATACAGGAAGGTTGTTTTTATTTCGCCTGTGTCATGTGGGGTGCTGAGTGAGCAAAGTCTAGGCAGACAACAGTGGGGCATTATTGTTTAGACAGTTTGGTGGTTGGGGAGGGGGAGGTGAGTACAAGAGCTCAAGAGGAAGCCTGAAAGGAGGAAGGCACAGAAAAGCCCTCTACAAACCCATGCAGGATAGCCCTGGCAAAGCCTTCCCTGGCCCTGACAATAGCATCAAACTTGTAATGTTTAGTGAAAGTATAAACAAAAGACCAAGTAGCAGCCTGAAGAATGGAATTCGCATCTGCACCCCCTGAAAAAAAAAGCACCAAAGGAGGCAAATGCCCTAGTAGGATGTGCTTCTACTGATGAGGAAAGACATTTTCCATGAAAAGAATAACAAAAAGAAATGGCCTTACAAATCCAGGAGGAGATGATCTGCTTAGAAACAGCCAAACCCAAAGCCCTGGGATGAAAAGAAACAAAAAGCTTCTCAGATTTGCAAATAGAGACAGAGACAGGGACTGAGGAAGAAGGGAACCTGGGCAAGGGCAGGACAGACCAGCATATAATAACGGCATTGGGACTAGTGGCACAAAAGTTCTGAGTTTGTGTGTCCATACGTCACCTTTATGCCCTACGCCTTGGGCAGAGAGCATACATGTGTCATTCAATGCCTATACGAACTAAAGGCTTTGGTTTATTAAACAGACATGGGACTACCTTGGCAGGACATCCCTTAGGTAAAGAATACTGCAGCAGTGATATGGAAGGACATCTAAATATGAGACTGTTCTAAGCAGCGGTATGAAAAACAGAAAGTGTCTGATCTGTCGAAATATAAGAACATATAAGAGAGGAGCACAACAGCTCCTTAGTATGAGAACAATGCTTGCAAACAGTCAAAATGGAAAATCTCAACAGATACTTTAGAAGAATGAAATGTAAAACCAATGTCTGAATCTGTGATGCTGGTCTGCTTGGTGATGCTTGAGCATCAAACAAAGCCCAAACTGCACAGAACTGAACTGACTAAGCCTAAGGTCGGGTCTGAGGGAATATGTGGTTCTGAGCTCACCTACTAAAATCCTAGATGTTGGTGGTGAACAATGCGAGTGGCTCAGAAGACCCCACATAAGACCCCTAATCAAAGTTCTAGCATGGTCAATAGGCTTCAAATAGTCTCTAAAGGCTATGTATCAGACTGATAACAAGATCCCAGCTACACTGACAGCTGTAATCAGTCTGGAGACAAAATGCAAATGAAGTCACATACAGGATCACTCAAACATAACAGCATCTGCCCTTGACATTACTAGTTATAATGTCTTCTAGTACTTTAGCAGAAAGAAAGATACCGTCTCAAATGAAACTACATTTTGTAACAATTAAATGTTCCCACAGTGGAGCATGTTATTACATGAGGAAGGTTCAGAAGGAATGCACAAGTGACTCTAAGCAAAAATACCTTACTGTGAGTAAGTCACAAGGGAAGATTATGTACGTAAGGAAATGTTATGCAGAAAGTACAGTTGTGTACACTTACCATAAATGTAGATGTTCGAGTGTATTCACTGTTGCAGTCATTACATTTGGGTAATCTGCTGGCAGGTTGCCCTCAGTCTGCCTGAATTCCAAAGTCTTGAGTCCTGCGTAGGTTGCTGTCTTCTCTTCCATGAAGTCAGGTCGTCAAGGGTATAAAACATGCAGCCAACGCCATTTTCTTTAGTTTTTCTTGCCCCCGATGTCAGGTGCCCCCCCAAAAGGTATCAATATTTTATATATATATATATATATATATATATATATATATATATACATGCATCAATATAAACTTTACCTTCATCGACAAGCAAATACACCACATAGGTTGTAGAAGATAGAGAAGGAAAGATAAACTTTAGAATGACAGGGGGATGGCGGGAGGGTAACCTGGACTGCAACAGTGAATACATTTGAACATCTACATTTATGGCAAGTGTACACAACTGCACTACGTTCTTCATGTTTCACTGTTGCAGTCATTACATTTGGGTAGAATCCCAAAGCTATGGTTGGGAGGCTGGAGCTAAACAGCATTACGTGCGGCTATAAGACCTTGCAGCACTGCAGTGGCAAAGCCTGCCCTGGACTTAGAGTAGAGAGGCAAATGGTAATGCTTTGTAAAGGTGTGAACAGAACTCCAAGTAGCAGCCTCTAGAATGTCTTTGGTTGGTACTCCTCTGAGAAAGGCTGCTGAATTAGCTGCAGCTCTGGTGGAATGAGACCTAATGCCCTTGGGCACAGGTTTACCATGGTGTAAGTAGCAGAAACGGATGCAGTGGCTTATTCACTTTAAAACTGTCAGCTTTGAAATAGCCTTTCCTTCTGATCCTGCAGCATATGACACTAGTAATTGCTCAGTTTTTCTTAGAGCTTTAGTCCTGCTCAAGTAGAACCTTAGCTGTCTGTGTACGTCCAAGGAATGCAGAATTCTCTCCTCTTTGTTCTGCGGATGTGGATAAAAGGTTGGCAGATGAATTGTTTGGTTAAGAGCTGCACTGGAAACAACCTTAGGCATAAAAGTAGTAGAAAGAGAAGTGAGCAAACGCTTACGGAAAACCCAAGAAATGCTGCAAATATGTTTTCAAAGAATGGTGCTTTTCTCCTTGGCTACTGCTGTTGAAATTCTTGTTAAGACGCTTCTCCTTGTTTCTTCTTTAAAGGAACTTTTATTAAAATGTTTTAAAACAAAAAACAAAATAAAAGCTACAACCTAACCATTTGAAAGTTAGCATTGTAACACAAAAAAGAGAGATGAGCGCTTTCGGTTTATCAACCTTCTTCAGATCTGCTAAACATTTGCAGCTACTTCTATTTATATTCATGCTGCTTACTTAGAGTCATCCCCCACAACCAATGGGAGCCTCTATGCTAATTCTTGATGTACATGTAGTCCAATCCGATGTTCTAATTCCTATTTCTTGGAAGCCAATTACATTCTTCCATGCAAATGAGTTTTAATAAATCTACCAATGTTTATTCATTCCTTTCTCTCACCTAATTTGCTATTCTTTTTCTTTTGTTCCAATGGCTTGTGTGTATCCTGTTGCAAGATGCAGGCTCCACCTTTTTATGTCATGTTTTTATTTGCCTTTTGTAAAAACTAATCACTCTCCCTGCATAGCATTTTTCATGTATTTCGCCTCTATATTGTCTGTCTGCCTATAACAGGGCTACAACCTCTTCTCTTTCACGGGTTGTCTTCATTAGGTAAACCACAAGTACAATGGCTTTCTCCTTTGTTTTAAAACATAGGATCAAACACTTTCTTGTATATGCTCTTAAATCCATGTCATCAGGTCTCTTTCGTACTGATAGCCTTACTTAACTACATAAATGCACTTGCTAACTCACATCATAAATCAAAAACTTTTTTTATTTTGTGTCTTGCTTCTTAATATCAAGTCTCTTTCTGACTAGGAGCGCTTGCTTATATTCGAAGATGTACTGCTGATTCCTGTTATTCTATCCGAGTTTTACTTTGTACAGAGCTCTTTACTCAGTCTTATTAAGAAGCTATCCTATTTTTAATGTTATGTAATCCATTGGTTGGCAATTTACACTTCTTCTCCTTTTTCTCCCATACTAATTCCAAACTCACTGCTAATTCAATGCCTTTTCTTCATTTGCTGACAAATTTCCGCTAACAAATATCTTTGATCTCCGTAACACATCATTTCTCCTTTCTAACTTGATGTAAATAATGGATGAACAACACTCTTTCTATTCCTTTAGCGCTCTAAATTTCAATATTTTCCAGACTTCTACATGGACAGTGAACTTGATTTCACTTTATTTATAGTTTGGAGTTTACGCTCCTTCCATCATAATATTCAAATCGGGACTAGAACCCTGAACCCTTTGTTTAAGGGTCTAATGCTCTACCAACTGAGCTACGTTGGTAGATGCAAAGTTCAACTCCCTCTTAGTTTTCTTTTCTTCCTAAACAAGCTTGAGGAGGACTATAATATATAGGTCAAAAAAATATAATAAGCAAACTACACTCTTTTTATCCCTTTGATTTTAATGTTTTCCAAACTTCTTGCACAGTAAACTTAGGTTCAACTGTTTTCATTTATGATTAGGGATTTCTTCTCCTTTCACCATGGTGCCCAGACTAGGACTCGAGCCTTGGACCCTCTGGATAAGGGTCTGATGCTCAACCGACTCAGCTACATTGACAGACGTATAATTCATTTCCCTCATAGTTTCCTTTCTTTTAAAACAGGTTTAAGTGGGACTATAGCATTTAGTCTGGGGAATTGGTTGGATCGTAAATTAATTATCCATTGCAACTCAATTTTTTCTGTTCTATTTACTATATCACCTCCTCTTTCCATAGGCTTAATCTGTGCCATAACCATAAATCTAAAGTTATGCTCTGGATTTTCTTTAATATGTGCATAAAGAGCATTAGTCTCTATTTTATTATGAATGTCTCGTATATGTCTTAATACTCGTTCTTTGAATTTTCTGTTAGTCTTACCTATATAGAATGCTTTACATGCCATGCAGCTTGCTACATAGATCCCATTCTCACTGTTACAAGTTGCTCTTTCTTGAAAGATGTAAACCTTATTTGTCATTGGATGCTGAAACCTATCTGTGCTCATAATATACTGACATGCTTTGCATTTTCCACATTTGAATGTTCCTGTTGGCATAGATACATTCTTTGCCTCTTGCCTATCTATGTCACATAGGAGCCTCTTTAAATTCTTCTTATTTTTATAAGTATAACTAGGATGTTCTCCTACTATGTCTTTTATCTTCTGGTCCATTGTTAGTATAGGCCAATATTTCTTAATAGTTTCTCTTATGATAACATTATCTGTACTGTACGTCAAAGGACATTTTACTATTTCCTTTCTTCTATTCGGCTCCTTTTCTTTGTTCTTTTTATCAATTTTAGCTGAACAGTATGGTCTCCCTTTCTTCCTTCGGATAACTCTAAGCTTGTCTTCATCCATTTTTTCTTTCTTATACCCTCTGGCTATAAAGTTGTTCATTAATCCTTGTATTTCTTCTCGAAATGTATTATCATTGGTACACAATCTGGAGACCCTTTGCACCTGGTTGTCCTTAATATTTTTAAAAATATGGCCCGGATGCATGCTAGATCTATGTAAAAGATGGTTTTTTGAAGTTGTTTTTCTATACAGGGCTGTTTCCAATCCTTTGATCTCATCCATAATAATATTAACATCCAGAAATTCTATTTTCTTCCGTGACATTTTGATTTCAAACTTTAATAAATCCGTTGTTGTTGTTGTTAGAAATTGAATGAATTGCTGCAACAAACTTTCATGGCCTCTCCATATACGGAGAATGTCATCCACAAAGCGCCCATAGAATTGTATATGTTGTTGCAAGATATTATTTTCATCTTTGCTCCACTGGCTTTCCCATTGGGCTAATACTATATTTGCATAACTATTGGCACATGGAGTGCCCATGGTTACTCCCCATTTTTGGCAATAGACATCATGCTCATATAGAAACACATTGTTTTGTAATATAATTTCTAGTAGCCCACATATCCTTTCCACATCCTTATTCGGTTGGTTAGCTAGTATAAAGTTTATAACTGCTTCTATACCATATCCATTGGGTATGCTAGTAAATAAGCTATTCACATCCATTGTTGCCAATACCATATGCCTATAGTTGTCACACTTGTGAGCTTCAGCATACAATTTCTCTAATAATTGCACTGTATCTTTTAACACTGTAGGTGCTTTCTCTAACAGATTTTTAAGCTCATCTTCTATGTAAATGGAAACAGGCTCCGCGATCCACCCTCTTCCTGAAACTATAGGTCTTAATGGCGGATCATTTAAATTCTTGTGTACCTTCGGTATGCCTTTTATTTCTGGTATAAGTGGATGTAAGGTTTCAAAAAACGCATACAAGTCTTCACTTATTATTCTACACATTAATTTTTCATACAGATCTTCTTTGACTTCCTTTATCAATTTTTCTATTTGTTTAATACCTATCTTAATATATGTAGTTGTATCTCTAAGAAGCTCCTTCATCTTGTTGTCATATTATTCCTTTTTCATGATGACCAATGCACCTCTTTTGTCAGCTGGTTTTATCACTATTTCTTTGTTAAGTTGCAGTTCTTTCAATGCCTTGTGCTCTCTATAGTTCAAATTGTGGAATTGTTTTCCTTTTCCTTCATCTTTGTGTTGTGCTATTTCATTCTCACAAAGTTTGATGAATGCTTCCACCTGAGGATGATTTATAGGCACGAATGTACTTGGCCTCTTATAGGTTTGTTTTAAATCATCTGAACCCACACTTTGTGTATTTTTGGTGCCATATATGTATTTTAACATTACATTTCTTCCAAATACAAAATTATGAAGCAACTGATAAGGAATTCTAAACTGTAGTGAAAAAAGCCAACATAAACTTTTCTTTCCAGAACAACTTTAATTGCAAAGAAAAACCTGTAAAACCAAGGGATTAGGGACAAAAAAATCTGACTGACCAAGGAAAGCAAAAACATGCTTCAAAATGATACCAAAAGAAGAAGGGGAGGGGATGACAACTAAGCATTTATCTTTTCTGACAGGAAAAGTATTCCAAAAATGAAAAGAAACTGACTGGCCTTGAAGGTAGATCTAGGAAATGCACTCTGGTTCAAAATAAATAAATAAATGAAAACACCTGTGTTTAAAGAGATCTGCAATTGTACTTTCAGTCACTGTGCATTGTGGTTAAAGGGGAGGGGCTAGGACTGCCTGGAGAATGTTGTATGAGTCAGGCTGACTATGCACCTGCCAGTCTTAGTCCTTCAGGTGAAGGATATGAAACTACCAATGTCAGATCCCAAATTTTGTAGTGCAAGAACTGGATAGGGTTGGATATTTCATTTTTGGCCTTTGGAGGAGGCATGGATCAGAGAGTGATACAGGAAAGGACAGATGTGACTCAGCCTGAGCTGAATGTGAGCTATCAAGATGCCAAGCATTTGGTAAACAATCTGGCAGCAGAAGAGAGCTAAACAGCAAGAAGTTAAACTGGAAGAAGTAGCAGCCTGACCCAAAATTTGAGGAATCTTCTGCTTCCCTTAAAGATTGGGATGTGCAAGAAAGTACAGTTGTGTACACTTACCATAAATGTAGATGTTCGAGTGTATTCACTGTTGCAGTCATCACCTGTGGGGTATCCCTGCTGTAGTAGCCCTCGGCCAGCCCAAATACCGGTTTTTGTGCACCGGCTGCTGTCACCTGTAGTCTGACATCAGGTCATCAGTACTATAAAGCAAGGCAGCCGACATCATTACATCAGTTTTTCTTGCCCTAACCCATCAGAAGTACAAGGGAAAAGAGAGAAGTGGTCCTGGTGGCTAAGAGCCACCTTGGGAAACGTGTCCCCTAGGGGAAGAAGTGAAAGGGGGGATGGAGGGAGGGAAACCAAGACTGCAACAGTGAATACACTCAAACATCTACATTTATGGTAAGTGTACACAACTGTACTATGTTCTTTGTGTTTCACTAGTGCAGTCATCACCTGTGGGAGTATTCCCAAAGCTGAGGTAAAGGGTGGAAGGATAGGTAGAGTCCTAGGTATGGGTCAGGAGGCCCTGCAGAATTGCAGAGGCAAACCCAGGCCTAGACTTAGAAAAGAGAGGTAGGTCGTTATGCTTTGTAAAGGTATGGACAGAGGTCCAGGTGGCCGCTTCCAATATGTCCCTGGTAGGTACTCCTCTGAGGAAGGCAGTGGAATTGGAGATTGCCCTAGTGGAGTGGGTACGGATCGACTTTGGGATGGGTTTCCCATGTAGTCTGTAGCAAAAAATGGATATAGTGTGAGAAACATTTGGAAATGGTTTGTTTGGAGATGGGCTTCCCCTATGCCCCGGGGCAAAGCTTACAAGAAGCTGGTCAGTTTTTCTGAATGGTTTAGTGCAGTCCAGATAGTATCTGAGTTGTCTATGCACGTCTACTGAGTGCAGAATTCTTTCCCCCTTGTTTTGAGGGTTGGGAAAGAAGGTGTGAAGGTGTATGGCCTGGTTAAGGGTCACATCAGATACCACCTTGGGCATAAAGGAGGGATTAGTCCTCAGGGAGACTCTGTCCGCATGGAAAATTATGAAGGGCTCGACAGCCATGAGACCTTGAAGTTCTGAGACCCTTCAGGCTAAGGTGATAGCTAGCAGGAAGGCAGTCTTCCAAGAGAGATATTTCAATTCTGTTGAAGCGGCAGGTTCGAAAGGAGGTTAGGTTAGCTTCTCTAACACATAATTCAGGTCCCAGGGAGGAGTAGGAGGTCTTCTGGGAGGCCTGATATTAGAAGCCCCTCTGAGGAATTGCTTAATGAAAGGGTGAGAGAAGATGGGTGGGTCTGAATCATAATGGGCAGAGATGGCCGAGGCATGGATTTTAATAGAGGAGAAGGAGCGGCCACTATTGTGCAACTCTGCTAAGTAATCCAGGATAAGAGGGATGGAAGGTTGGGAGGTACTGCCCCCTTTTGACTGTTTCCAGGAGCAGAATCCTTTCCATTTTCCTGCATAAGATTTTCTTGTGCTGGGCCTTCGGGTCTCTGTGATGATGTCCAGGACCTATATGCTTAACAGTGACTTCTTGCTAGTTTTTAGTGTATGAGCCATACTGAAAGTTTGAGAGTCTGAAGGTCTGGGTGCAGTACCTTCCCCTGGGTCAGGAGGTCTGACCTTAGGGGAAGCAGCTTTGGGGACTGTATGGTCAGACTGCGTAGTAAGTGGTACCAATGCTGTCTGAGCCAATCTGGAATGATGAGGATGGCCTTTGGTCTCTCCTCTCTTATTTTGATCAGAACCTTGGGAATAAGGGGCAGAGGAGGGTATGCATACACAAAGAGGGAGCTCCAGGGGAAGGTCAAGGCATCCACCTTCCATGCTCGGAGGTGATATTCCCTGGTACAAAACTTGTGCAGCTGGTGGCTGAAGTGCGAGGCAAAGAGGTCCACCTCTGGGGTCTCCCACTCCTGGATGATTTGTAGAAAGATTTCTCTGTGGAGCTGCCATTCGTGGGGGTCCAGTAAGTTTCTGCTTAGGTGGTCTGCCAGTGTGTCAGGTGTAGCCTCATGGAGGTGGCTTTAACCCACAGACTCATGGCTAACCTGCACAGGGGGTAAGATTGGGTGCCCCCCTGCTTGTTGATGTACCACATTACTATGGTGTTGTCTGTTTTTATAAGGAGGACCCCTGGCTTGAGATGATGTTGCAAGGAAGTTAGAAAACTTTGCACTGCCATCATTTCTTTCTGGTTGATGTGCAAGTGAAGTTGCTGGGCATTCCAAAGCCCTTGGGTACACCTGCCTGCTAGGTGAGTGCCCCAAGCTATGTCTGAGGCGTCGGTGGTGATGGTCTGGCCAGAAGGGCGGAGGATGAAGGGAAGACCCTTGTTCATGGCACAGGCCTCTGCCCACCAGAGAAATTCATCCTTTATGCAAAGAATCACTAGGAGAGTGGTCTCTAGGAACTGAGAGTGCTGGCACCAAAGGTTCTTTAAGTACCGCTGAATCTTTCTCATGTGAAGCCTGGTGAGAAGGATGAGAAAGATGCAAGATGCCATGTATCCCAGGGCTTGCAGGAGCTTCCTCTCAGTGAAGTGACTTCTGGAAGCCAGCTGGGTGAAGTAGAGATTCAAGAAGCTCTGCTTTTCTGGGGATAAGAAAGCCATTTGGGTTTCTGTGTCTAGCACAGCTCCCAGGAAAACAATTTTCCTGGTGGTTGTTTGCTTTGTTTTTTTCCTCGTTGATGGTGAACCCTAAGGAAGTTAGGAGTTTTCTGACAAAGAGAAGATCCTAGAGCAACTTTTCTTTGCTGTTCGCCTGAATAAAGCAGTCGTCCAGGTAAGGGTAAATCTGTATATTTCTCTGTCTACATAATACTATAGCTGGGGCCAAGCATTTGGTGAATACGCTGGGAGCAGTAGATAAGGCAAATGGCAGTGCAGAGAACTGAAATTGCTGACAGCCTGCTCTGAAGCGCAGGAATTTTCTGCACGATTCCTGGATGGGGATGTGGAGGTAGGCATCTTTTAGGTCTAGTGTCACCAGCCAGGCATTTTGTGTGAGCATAGGCAAGAGCTGCTGCAAGATTAGTATTTTGAATCTGGGGACCACCAAGGAGGTGTTCAGTTTGGATAGATCCAGGATGGGGCGCCAAGTGCCCTCTTTTCTGGGAGCAAGGAATAGTCTGGAGTAAAAACCTTTTCCTGTTTGATCGGGAGGGACAAGTTCTACTACCCCCTGGGATATTAGTGTTTTACCTGTTTTAATGCGTCTGCCCACTGGTTTGGAGGGAGGTCTGGGTACCCTCTTGGAACTAGGAGTTCGCTGAAGGAGAATCTGTATCCCTGAGAAATTACTTTTAATACCCATTGGTCCTTGGTTATAGAGACCCAACTGTCCTTGAAGAGGGTGAGCCTTCCTCCTAGTTTTTGATGAGTGAAAGGAGGGCAGAGGGGGGAGGGAAAGTTACTGTGAACGCTTACCATAGAGGCTTGGCTTAGAACTCCCTGCCTTAGAGGCAAAAGTGGTCCATAGTTTGCTTCTTTGCTGGCCCTGGGATAGGGGCCTGGATGTCCTGTCCCTGCGGGGCTTACTTTGATCCTGTCTGCTGGGTGCAGGGAAGGCCCAGTGCTTAGAGGGGAAGTTTCTACTGAATCTGAGTGGTTGAACTTGAAAGAAATCTTTTACTGTTTGCATAGATTTTGCTTTGTCTTCCATCTTTTTAAGCACCTCTTCTGCTTTTTCCCCAAACAGGAGATCCTTATCTAGGGGTTCATCAATAAGTTTAGACTTGACATGATCAGGGTGAGGTTGTTCCTTCAGGCATGTCTTCTAATAACAGATTCTGTCACTGCTGCCCTACTAGAGGCTTCTAGGGCGTCATATCCACAGTGTAATGAATGCTTGGCCATTTGACCAGCAGAGTGAAGTAATTCTGCCAGCTCTTTTGAGTTGGCACTGTCAGGAGAGGTAGCAATCTTCTACTATATATGTTCCAAGGTGTGTTGTTGATATTTTAACATATGGAACTTACAACTGAGTGCTCTGATAGCTAAGGTTGCAGAGGTGTATACTTTCTTACCCCATCTATCCAGAGCTCTGGAATCTTTGTCAGAAGGAAGAGGATTCTTGGAAGAAATAGTCTTAGCTCCTTTGGGTCCCTGTGTAATGACCTCAGGGTTCCTGAATAGGTATTTGTGAGAATCCGGTACTCTGTAGTACTTGTCAGGTTTAGGCATCAGGGGCTAAGCTGGATTCAAGGAAAACATCATCCGCTACTTCTAGAATAGGAGAGATGGCCAGGGGTCTGTGCTGGGGCAGGTACAGAAACTCTCTAAGTCATTTCTTTGACTGTGAGTAGTCCTGATATTCCCATTGAAAATGCTCGTTGAGGGAGTGGACGGTTTCCCAAAAGGAAAGGTCCCCTGGAGGGGAGACAGAGGGGATGGATTCCTCTGCATCTGAATCCTCATAAACAGTTAAGGGCTGTTGTTCCTCTTCAAAGGCAGAATAATCAGATTCCTCAGACTCTTGGTCTGTCATAATTTCTGGAGAAGGAAGTCTTTTCTTTTTGGGGTGAGGGCTTGTGTACCTTGGATAAGGGGGATGGAATCCTCTGCCATTTTAAGCATTTAAGTTTGGGGTGGGAGAGCAGTAGCAAGATGGTCGCTAGAAGCAGATTTCCTAGGAGTGGCCTGGCTTCGAGGCCTGAGGGAATCCGTCGGCCTCTGAGAAATGGTAGTCGGAGGAAAAGACATCTTTTTTTGTCTAGAATCAGTAGTGCAAACGGCCTCCTTGGAAACCAGTGCCTGCGTCGCAGCTCGAGACCCAACCGAGGCAGAGAGAGCCAAAGGGTCTGAAGACGAAGAGGATTTCTGCAGCATACTGGACTCAGAAAGGGTCTCGGCAGAGGCCTGTGTAGAAAGCGAATCGGGCATCAGGGGCTGCGAATGCACCTCACGGAATTCCGGAGAACTGACGACTTGCTAAGCAGTAGCATTGTCAGAAGGCTTAGCCTTGTGTAGCCTGTCTCTATCTTTACATTTTTTTGAATATCGGCGGATTGTTCGCTGACGGAAACCATATCGGAATTCAAAGACGGGATACGAAAATAATTGTGTACAAAAAGAGCTCTACAGAAAATGTTTCTTATATTAAAGCGGGCACAGAACTGGCAACGAGGGACGTTGTGGTCTGGGCCTAAACAAGTGATGCAGTAGGAATGAAAGTCTCGGTGTGGTATCTGCTTTCCACAGGTGAGATAATTGTTAACTTTTTCAGACATCAGTTAGAGCAAGAAAAAAGGGTCTCCAGTAGGGTACTTAGCTTTAGATATTTTCTGCTGAAGTTCGACTTCTGGTAGCGACCGACAAGCACTCGTGCAAACTGCTTCTGCTACGGGCTCCATGGCAAGAAAGACTGGTGTTATGATGTTGGCTGCCTTGCTTTTTAGTACTGGTGACCTGATGTCAGACTACCGGCGACAGCAGCTGGCGCACAAAAACATTTGACTCTGGTATTCGGGCCGGCCGTGGGCTACCACAGCAGGGATAACCCACAGGTGATGACTGCAACAGTGAAACACGAAGATCATACCCTTCATCGGTAGGATTGCCAAGAAGATCTGGGGTATTAAAATGGCTAATACAGGGTACCTGAATTTTTTTTTTTTTATTCTTAGGAAATTAAACCCCAAGCTCTTTTACGTGGAAGATACCTACTGTACAGCACATGGCACTAACTGGTCAATCGCTCTTCTTACCATACATAACTGTTCTGTACAATCTGGGGTGCTCCCAACAAAGCATGGCTTAGAACTCTTATTTTGTAGCCTGGAGTTATTACTTCTCTTATCAGGTTGGACCGTGGTCTCTTAATAACCTAAACCTTCTAACTATGAGATGGGGAGGACGATAGTGGAAGCAGACAGGGAAAATAATCTGCCTTTTGGTCATGACTAGGGTGTAAATTCCTGGGAAGAAGGAGGTCCATTCCCTCTCCCTTTTCTTGAGTTCTGCCCTCCCTCTTCTTCCTTTATAACTGCCCTTTTCAAAGGTGTTCTTTTGCTAAGCCTTATCAAGTCTGTTTTTTCTTTATGCATAAGAGACATCTGTTAAGAGTGAAAGTTCCTGTAGTATTTCAGAATAGGTAACAACATGCTCAAGAATTTGCATGGTCTTGCCTTTTTCATCTAATCTTGCAGACTTCACAAAGACAAGGGCAAAAAAGCTAATCTTTGTCAAGTGGGCATTTAATATTGGGCCCCTGACATTCTTAGTAAGGAGCTGAATCCTAACACAAGCATGCTTCCTTAAAGATGATCTCTTAACAGTAGCCCTGGTAAATGCAACTACTGCATCATTCCCACACTTTATAGAAACTTGCCCAGTTTACAGGCTGTTTGAGTAAGACTGAACATTTTCAGACTTCTAAATTATGTCCATGAGGAAAACTACCACCTTTTCCACTTGTTAAGAATGTCTCTTTAATACTACTATATGTTGGTCAGGCAATGAACAGCTCAAATATCCAGAGTTGTAAATATGTATACTTTCTTCCCAGACAATCTAATATTTTGTTCTTCCTATCATTTGGAGTGTCAGCCTCAAACCTCTTCCTGCATCATCAAGAGAAGAGACAACCACCAGGACAGCTACTAGGCTTTTATATACTTAGATTTTCCTCCAATCTGTAAATGCAGCTGGATTTCTTACATGAAAAACTGGCAATCTGTTTCCAAGGATGCATTTTCAAAGGCATCCTTAATTTTTTGGAACATAGGCAAGATGGTGGAGGGCTCAGACTGGTCAATATCCCGGAAATCCATCTAACAATTGCAGGAAACCGAAGGTTCTTTTGGCCCCAACTGGAAGTGCTCTTTACAATTACCGAACATTTGTTCACTTAATCCTTGCTAATGTGAACATCAGCTAAGATACAGGGGCTCTCTTCCTACTTATGGAGATTTGAAGACTGAAAGATTAGGCCCAGCTGCTGAGGGAGTGACAACATTAGCTCTTTACCAAGCAGCAAAGTACTCAGCACCAAACCTTTTGGTAACACAAAAAAAAGCCAAGGCAGAAAGCTGTGGAATGGCTATCCATTAACCTGATTCCTGCTCCAAAAGGGTCAAGCACTGCATGTCAGTGAAGGGCCACTGCAGTGGCTACACCAATTGCTGCTGATGGGCCTGACAGCTTATGTACAGAGTAGGACTACCTTCCTCCATGGTGGAACTGTCTGACCAATCTCACTTTGGGAAAGAAATCAGCAGATGGAAACTGTCAAAATTACTCTGTACACAAATTACAAGACTTAGAGCCTGTTCCATTTGAGAAGGAACCACAAACTCTCAACCTCCAAAAGGGTAACAACAGATCTTTGGGGCCAAGGTTTTACCAGCTCTTGCCTCTGTGAAATCACAGGCCTAAGTCCTGTACAGGTCTAAAGGTGACATTAAGACTTCGGGAACCTTCCTGCTTCCTGGGTAACTATCCTCCAAGGTTTTTCCATCTCCTGGTGCTTCTTTTCCTTCTTTTTAAAGGCTTACCACATGGAAAGTCCCACTCAGTGTCAGGTAGGAATGCCTTGGCTTAAGGCTATGAATTTCTGATCTTGTAGATAGGTCTCAGTTTGGTCATACTTCTTAAAAGTTATTTTTCCTAAAATAAATGTGCTCAGTACAGGTTTCATCTGGGTTTTCTAGATGCAAACAAAAAAGATTCTGAAAGTAGAAGTCCATCACAGGGACTTTTCTTCCAGGCACATAATGAGCCTCAAAAAGACATGGATCAAAATGCTTGGTCAAAGGCAATAACCTCAACAAAACAAAGCGATGCAAAGCCACAAAAGAAATATAACAAAGACAAGAGGTTCTCAAAAAGGTACTCATTGCTCTGTGAGTGAAAGGACTGAAGATAGCATGGGTTACTCTCTGCTTTCTATCCAACTTTAGCAACATATTCGCAAAGTGAGGAGGACGTCAGTCCACATGGTGAATTTCAAAGCTCTGGGAATCTGGCTGGTTACACTGCAATGCATCTACAGCTAATTCCCCCATTTTATGATTACTGCTGTATTAGTGATCTCTATGATAAATATCTACCATTTATCCGCGGTGGTGCAGCGGTAGCATTGTTGCCTCACAACAAGAGATTCTTCTGTTCGATTCTCGGCTGGAGTGCGGGGAGTGCCTTCTGTGTAGAGTCTGCATGTCCTCCCCGCGGTTGGGTGGGCATTCGAAAGACATGCGTAAATGGGCGTGCCTTAGTTGAAAGTTGAACGTCGAGCTGGCACCATGGCGTTCCTGAAAATCTACTGACAATCATTAGCAGACCAGAGTTCCGCTGTGGTGACCCCTAACCGAGAAAAGCAGAAAGACAAACAACAACATGATATGTACCTAACATTTAATTAAAACATTGTCAGACCTTCACATCTTACTAAGACATCAGTAAGCTCAGACTTCTACTTCATTACGTGACTAAATTATATCAGAGAATCTCACATATTCATCCAAATAAGGATCTCAAAATCAGGTGATTTGTATAACTGCTATTCAATTAAAAAGTATTCACACAGTACAGTACCTTGGTCAGATTTCATTAAACACATTTACACAGTGCAGTTCTACTTCACTGTAAAATCAAATCACATAAGAGATTTTCATACACACTTCTCAATCAAACCTTCTAATATGAAATAAACTACTGTCAAAGCTATTAAGATTTATAAACATGTACTTGGCATTTCATGACTCATTAACAGGGTGGTTGTAATTTGGGCAGGTACCTTTAACATGTATATATTTATTACTTCACACCAACAAATGCGAACCATGCTTCAGCAACCAAAAAGGCCAGATATGTGTGTAAGGGTGAGAGTGATGTCCCTTACACCTTTACATAACAGATGTCAGCACTCAGTAACAGCGTTTCAATAACAGAGTACGTGGCACAAGGATTGTAAGGACTTCACCCTGAAATAAAACAGTTATCAAAAATTTATTTTCAGTGCTGTTTGGATGGGGTGCCTTGCAGAAGTGCAGCTTGCAAAACATCAATCATACCAGATGTGTCCAAACTGATACCGACTTGACTGCTCAGAAGGGTAAGCAAGCAACTGACTAGATGAAAATATATGTGCCACCACAGTCATTAGGGAACTATACAACAATTATGACAGTATTTGTATCAGAGTAAGAGTTGTCTGTATAAAATGATATTCTGGAATACTGGAAAAACAAAGCATCTAAGTAAATACAATATTTTATACGATAATGTCTTTCATGCACTACCACAGAAAGAATCTCAGTATGGCAGGCCATAGGAGGAGTTAGTAGTTCTGGTTCAAGGTATATTTAAAACTACAAAATAGATTTAAAGTAGCTGAAACACAGAACTATGCATCACAATGCATGAAGAGCAGATGTGAACATGATATGATTAGGGACTGAAGAAAGCTTCTTTATATTACAACAGAATTCCTGGTAGTTACAGCACAAGCTACTCATAGAGATACACCATGCTTCCTCTTAAGTCCAGTCCTCAAAATGTTATAAGTGGTTCACTCCCTTATCAACCCATGATGCAAATGGACCCATTCAATATAAGGAGATCAAGTACATTGGCTACATTTTAATGCTGAGTAGTATTAACCCCCCACCAACACACACACACACACACACACACACACACACACACACACACAATGAAATCCTAACAGACTGTATTATACAAACAATTAGGGGTTTAAGCATCAATTTTCTCTGCTGTCAACTTTATCTCCTGCAAGTTTTCCTTGTGGTGACACTGGGTGTATGCTTAAGGATGTCTTCCGAGAGTTAGGGATATTAACAGTCTGATGACATCACCTAACAATGACTTGTGAAGCACGCAGTAATATAATCCAATACAAAAAGGCTGATGTGCTCAGTAAGTATGAGTGACAATGCCCTAAATAAGATATCCTAAAACAAGATAAGTTTGAATAAATAAACTCAGTTCTTCTCGAAACTTAACAGCAATCAAACTGCGTAACTCAAGACAGCTTTGGATATGCCTTTTCAATTTTATCACATCTAAAAGGCATTTTTTCAAGATGAAGGTAATGTACTTAACAGAAACGAACTGGGTGCCTGTGATTTGATGTTACTATGGCAGTGAGGTAATTGAGCAATCAGTGATGAACAGCTGAAAGGCAAAGGCAGCCAAAGCCACTCAAAGTTTCATAAAAATGCTCACATGTAGCACAAACTGGAATATTTTATTTTATACTTGCCTATTTAACTCAATACAAAGAACAAAACAGTTTGTGTCCTGAATACTGAACACTTATGAAATGTAATCAACAAATTCCCCTAAATTTAGGATGAAAATTATGACGTAGTAGGTTAATTACCTTTTCGCTTTTGGCAGCTGAAGACTCATTTGTTTCTGCTGAAGTTCTGCAATGGAAACAAAACAGTATTAGAAAGTGGGAAGTCATAGTTTCCTCATAAGCACTTATTTAACACTGTAAACATTGTATACTCCACTTTCTACAGATATTTAGCTTCCAAACGCATAATCATATTCTGGGAGTAATCTGCAAATTTTCAATGATATTGCTCCGAAGGGCTCCCTAAAAAGGCCATTTTAAAACTGTACTATACTTCATGCACTAATCATAAGTTTCAACAGTAAGATGAAGGTCTTCGTATGTGTAGGAACTGGAAGAAGCACAGATGTAGCAGGGGAGGTAAAGAGGGTCTACCAAACTATGAAGTAAAATAAGTCAGATCAGCATGCAATCTTACAGGTCTACAAGAAAAAAAAAATAAGTGCTTTCTTTGTACCTCGTATAAGGACAATGACTGAAGCAAACTGATGATCAAAGGGGGAGCAAGAAAGCGCCACTAGACAAAGGAGCACTAGCAAGACACTAAAGATGAAAAATTAACAGGATAGCAAACCATGTGGTGTGGTAGGATACATGTAGACATCAGGTAAAAGACGTGAAAAACAAAAGAAATGGTGATCAAGGGGAGACTGTGGAGAGACAGGACACAGGTCACCAACAAAAGAAGCAAAAACAAACAAAGGCATTGAGTGGGACACTTGCAACAAAAAGCACTACTACACTGGAGGACATGATCACAAGTGACAGGTACCACTAGACCACAAACAAATGCATAACTTAAGAGGGTGGTGTCTGGTAGGTGCAATACGTTATCAAATATAAGGGAAAACAGAGTGCATACTGATAAGGTAAAGAAGGTATCAGACAATGGGGAGCTTAACACCACTGGGAAAAAGACATAAGTTACTGGAAGAGGGGACTAGGCAGACATAGCAAAAGTTAAAACAAGAACAAAAGCAAAATGTCATCAACAATATCTGTTTTCTTCACATGCAAGTCACATGCACTATCTAATAAGTCACATGCACTATCTAATCTGGGATGAGCCTGTAACGTCATTGTTTGATCAGAGTTCTACCCCGGTAAACAAATTCAAATAAAATAAAATACTATGCAGTCACCTGAAATACACAGAATTGTCCATTCTCCAAATGATGCAACATTAGGAAACAGAAAGCCCCCCCCCCCAAGTCTAAAATACTGATACCTATAATGTAGTTAGTACTTTCTCAGATAAAATCCATGGTGAAATTCCAAAATACACTTGGGACCAGAGTGTTTTGACATGCTCTTCTACAAACCCTCCCTCCAAAAAATGTGTATATATACTTCTTGTGGACTCTTAAACCAAATACTTTTTATCCCTTCATAATGCAAACCAGGAAATGCATTGAGTACAAAAAGAGGCAATTCGTCAACAATCAATTACAAATGCTCAATTAAGCAGTCAGAAATATCATTCATTCCTTCCTTCAGTGAAATGGAAATGTCTTCACAAGTGACCCTTTTAGTAGACTAGGGAACCATGACATGTTTCAGTATCTGCAAAAAAAACATTTTATACACTACATCTTGAGGGTTTATAAAAAAACATATTTGTCTCATCTGTGAACAACCGCAGCACAAAAAGTAAACAAATGGTTGTAAGTGTACCTCCATTTTAACACTTACAATTAAAAACTTTCCACATAAAGAACATCTCTGGTAGATAAAGATGAAGCTCAGCTGGCCCAGGTTTGATTAGTGACCTGTGTGTTACAGGAGGTGGTTGTGGAGACACAGAAATGACAAGGCATGGACTGCTCTCTTTCGCAGGTGGGAGGGTTGGAGGTGTGTATATTTACCAGCACTCAGCCTACAACCCCCCAGTGAAGACTTGAGACTGACAGAGGTGCCAGCTTAAAATGAAAGGCTGAGGCTATGACAGTATCAAGACTCATGGAAGTGGGTCACAAGTTTTCACACAACCCCACTGCATAGCCAGTCTTTGGGACCTTGTGGTATATTCTGGTAAATGACAAAGCTTAAGAGAAATCTCTTCTCTTGGCTGCCAGGATGACAGTCACATCAGAGGCATGCCCTTACTCCATAAAGCAGAACAAATTGATACTGCCTGCAGCAGTAGTTTGCTGATCAGCAAGTATGCCATTTTATGACCATTCTTTTAAAGTGTTATAAATGCTGATACACAGAAAATGCTTAATATTTTTTAATGTTCAAAAAATAGTTTGCTTTGGTTTTGAAAAGTGAAAGATTAAAAAATCAGATCTTTCTGAGAAAAAACAGTTACAATATTAACTCCGAGTGAAAACTTTAAAATTAACGAAGCTACCGTATTACAGGTCTAACCTCCACCAGTGTTAACAGTGATGCAGAACTGCTGCTGTTTGTCTAACTGATGACAGAATGCAACACTCTGACATACAGCAATGTCAGTAATGAGATACACAGTAAATATCATACAGCAGTATCACGGATGAGATGTACAGTAACTGACATACAGTATAACCAGTGGTGAGATGCACAATAACTGACATACAGCAGTGTCAGTGATGAGATCCATGGTGATTGACATCCGGCAATGTCAGTAATGAGACTTACAGTAACTGACATCTGGCAGTACCAGTGATGAGATCTACACAGTAACTGACATACGGCAGTGTCAGTGATGAGATGCACAGTGATTGACATACAGCAGTATCAATGACGAGACACACAGTAACAGACATATGGCAATGCCAGTGAAGAAACGCATAGTAAAGTACAGTTGTGTACCTACCATAAATGTAGATGTTCGAGTGTATTCACTGTTGCAGTCATTACACTTGGGTTATCCTGCTGGCAGGCTACCCGCAGTCGGCCTGAATTCCAAAGCCAAGGTCCGGCGTCAGTTGCTGTCGCCTCTTCCCTGACGTCAGTGCGCCAGGGGTATAAAAGATGTAGCCAACGCCATTTTCTTCAGTTTTTCTTGCCCCAGATGTCAGGTGCCCCCAAAGGGGAAGGCTGAAAATTATGCATGCACAAAAATAAACATTTCCTTCATCTACAAGCAAATACACCACATAGGTTGTATAGGATCGAGAAGTACAGATAAGTCCCAGCAAAGAAAAAAGGGGGATAGTGGGTGGGTAACCTGGACTGCAACAGTGAATACACTCGAACATCTACATTTATGGTAGGTACACAACTGTACTATGTTCATCGTGTTTCACTGTTGCAGTCATTACACTTGGGTAGAATCCCAAAGCTGAGGTAGGGTGGCTGGGTCTAAATAGGATTAGGAGAGGCTATAAGGCCCTGCAGAACTGCAGTGGCAAAGCCTGCTCTGGATTTAGAATAGAGAGGTAAGTGGTAGTGCTTGGTAAAAGTGTGCACTGAACTCCAAGTTGCAGACTCTAAAATGTCTTTGGTTGGTACTCCTCTGATGAAGGCTGCTAAAGTAGCTGCTGCTCTGGTAGAGTGAGGCCTAATGCCCTTAGGCACTGATTTGCCATGTAGTGAATAGCAGAGACGAATGCAGTGGCCTATCCATTTTGAAATAGTCTGCTTTGAGATAGCCTTTCCATGTGATCCTGCAGCATATGCTATTAAGAGTTGCTCAGTCTTTCTGAAAGCTTTAGTTCTGTCCAAGTAGAAGTGTAGCTGTCTGTGTATGTCCAAAGAATGCAAGAGTCTCTCACCCTTATTCTGTGGGTTTGGATAAAAGGTAGGCAAATTAATGGTTTGGTTAAGGGCCACACTGGACATTACCTTAGGCATAAATGTGGGGTTCATCCTCAGAGAAACCCTGTCTGGATGGAAAATGATAAAAGGTTCCACAGCCATGAGTGCCTGTAACTCTGAGACTCGTCTTGCAGAAGTTATTGCTAGGAGCAGAGCTGTTTTCCAAGATAAGAACTTTATTTCAGCTGTATTGGCTGGCTCAAAAGGCGACAGTGTGAGTTTTTCCAAGACATAATTGAGGTCCCATGCAGGTATTGGTGCTCTCCTTGGAGGTCTTATGTTTTTGGCCCCTCTAAGGTACTGTCTTAGCAGCAGATGTGAAAAATTGGTGGTTCCATATTGTAATGAGCTGAAATGGCAGAGGCATGGATTTTTGATTGATAAAAAGAATAGGCCTTTGTCCAGCATCTCAGTTACATATTGTAAAATCTGAGGAATATTTGGTACAACCGTGTCAATTCCTTGTGCCTGGTTCCAAGCACAGAATCTTTTCCATTTTTCAGAATAAGATTTCCTGGTACTGGGCCTCCTGACCTCCAAAATAACATCCATCACTGCTTTAGATAGAGGTGTGTTGTGAATAGCTACATTATCTGCCATGCTGCCAGATTTAGGGTTCTGAGCTGGCTGTGCAGGATCTGATTGTTTTGTTGGGTCAGTAAATGAGGAATTAGAGGCAATGTCCAGGCTAGGCCTTGAGATAAGCTCTTTAGGATTGGGTACCAGTGATGTTGGGGCCAGTCTGGTGCAATCAGAATCATTTTTGGCTTCTCTTGTCTGACCTTTAGGAGTACCTTGGAGAGGAGAGGCAGAGGAGGAAAGGCGTATACTGTTAGGGTTTTCCAGCTGAATGATACAGCATCCACTTTCCATGCTTGTTTGTGATACGTCCTTGTGCAGAATCTCTGTAGTTGGCAGTTGTGAGAGGAGGCAAATAGATCTATGTCTGGGCATCCCCATTTCTTTATTATCATGCTGAAGACTTGTGGATCCAGTTTCCACTCGTGGGGATCCGTGAGGTTTCTGCTTAGTTCGTCTGCCAGGGTATTTTTCTTTCCTGGCAGGAATTGTGCTTGCAGGTGTACTTGATAAGTCAATGCTGTGTCCCACAAGGTCATGGCTTGTCTGCAGAGGGGGTAGGAATGAGTGCCTCCCTGTTTGTTTATGTACCACATGACTGTAGTATTGTCCATCCTTATCAGTAGTTGTCCTGAATAGAGTAGATCCTTAAAAGCTGTCAGGGCATTCTGAACAGCCAGCATCTCATTTTGATTGACATGAAGGTCACTTTGGCTTGTGGGCCATGTGCCCTGAATACATTTTCCTGCCATATGGGCTCCCCAGGCATAATCCGAAGCATCTGTTGTTATTGACTGCCTGGTTGTGGGTAGGGTGAATGGCTGTCCCTTGTTGTGGTGACAGGCCTGTGCCCACCATCGAAACTCCTGTTGCAGACAAGGAATGAGGGTAATTAATGTTTCCAGGCTGTGACAATGTTGAGTCCAAACACTTTTTAGATGCCATTGTAGTTTTCTCATATGCAGTCTGGCATATGAAATAAGCAGAATGCAGGATGCCATGAAGCCCAAAGCCTGCAGAATTTTTCTTGCAGATAACTGGGTCTTTGTTGCCAACATCTTGAAATAAGAAGTCAGTTGCCTTTGTTTGTCTGGCGTGAGATAAGCCATCTGGGCAGTTGTATTTAAGCTTGCACCCAGGAATATTATCTCTTGAGAGGGTACTAGTTTTGATTTCTTTTCGTTTACTGTGTACCCTAGGCAAATAAGTCATATTTTTACAAATGCCAGATGCCTTAGTAGAATGTCCTTGTTCTCTGCTTGAATAAGGCAGTCGTCCAAGTAAGGATATATTTGTATTCCTTTGTCTGCAAAATGCAATTACTGGTGCCAGGCATTTTGTGAAAACTCTGGGCGCAGTAGATAAGCCAAAGGGCAGTGCAGAGAATTGGTAGTGCATTAAGCCAGCTAGGAATCTGAGGTATCTTCTGCAAGATTGTCTGATAGGAATATGCACGTATGCCTCTTTTAGGTCCAAAGTTACAAGCCAAGCCTTCTTGCCCAGCATGGGCAGAAGCTGCTGCAGAGTCAACATTTTGAATTTTGGAACGTCCAGGAATCTATTTAGAGTAGACAGGCCCAGTATTGGCCTCCAGGCTTTGTCTTTTCTGGGTACCAAGAAAATTCTTGAGTAAAATCCTTGTCCCTGCTCTTGCTGTGGTACTTGCTGAATGGCCCCCATGTCCATGAGGGATGAAACTTGTTTTTGTGCCTCTGCCCATTGATTGTGTGGCAGGTTTGGCATACCTTTTGGCCTTGGCAGGGTGTGAAAGTGGAACCTGTAGCCTTGGGACACTATATTCAAAACTCATTTGTCCTGGGTGATCATGTGCCAATTTTGAGAAAAAAGGGCTAGTTTTCCCCCCAAGGGGGCTGCCAAAAGATAAGTGCTTGGAGCTGGCAGAGGAAAGTCATTGGGACTGTTTCCTGTATGGCTGTGTTTTCTCTTCTCCGCTTTTGGAGGTAGAAGCGCCCTACTGTTTAGGCCTATATGAGTCCTGGGGCTAGGATCTGCCTCTGGGGCATCTGTACCTGCCTCTTTGTGGTCTGTCTGACACCGGAAAGGACCAATTTTTTGAATGCCAGTTCTTGCTAAATCTGGGTGGCTGTATCTGTAAGAAATCCTTTACTGTTTGCACAGATTTCGCTTTGTCTTCTATTTTCTTCAACACCTCCTCTGCTTTAACACCAAATAAAGTATTATGCTGTAATAACTTTGCTTTAACATGATCAGGCAGATTCTGTTCCTTTAACTAAGCATGCCTCCTAATAACAGAACCCCTAACTGCAGCCCTGCAAGAGGCATCCAGAGAATCAAAGCCACGTTGCAATGTATGCTTTCCCACTTGTTCAGTTGCATGCAATAAATCCTGCATTTCCTTATTTTCTGCACAATTAGAATTTGACAACATTTTCTGTTTTAGCATTGACAGTAAGTATTGCTGATATTTAAGCATATGAAATTGACAATTTAAAGCCCTCACAGCCAAAGTAGCAGAAGTGTAAACCTTTTTTCCCCATCTGTCTAGTGCCCTTGAATCTCTATCAGAGGGATAGGGTTTTTTGCAGTAGAAGCCTTGACCCCTTTGGGACCCTGAGAAATAGTTTCTGGGTCAGAAGCAGGGTTTTTATAAAGAAATTTATGTGAATCTGGAACCCTGTAGTATCTGTCTGGTTTAACAGGGGCAGGAGGTAAAGAGTCAGGAGAAAGTCCGGACTCGGAAAATACATCATCTACAATGTCTAACACAGGAGGAATAGCCAAAGGCCTGTGCTGAGGTAGTAAAAGGAAATCTCTAAGTCTTCTCTTAGATTCTGAATAGTCCTGGCTCTCCCAGTGGAAGTGTTCCCTCATGGTATGTAGGGTTTCCCCAAAAGAATAATCCTCAGGCGGTGAGGCTGAAGGGATAGATTCTTCAGCATCAGAATCCTCATAAGGAGGAAGAGAGTATTCCTGTTCAGAAGAGGAGTCAGAGGAAACGGAAACCTGATCTGAAGATTCATATTCTGTCTCTTGCCTAGGCCTCTTGTCAGGGGGATAATGGTAACCCCTGATCAAAGTAATTAGGTCTTCAGCCATTTTGAGCATCTGCTTTTTAGGCATGGTAGTTTGTCCAGGAGAATGCTGTACTTGTTTCTTTGTCTTTAGAACTGCTTTAGTCTTTGCTTTGGAAGCTGTAGTAGGCTTTGCATATAACTGTGTAGGTCTGAAAACACCCTCAGAAGCCGATGCCCGCTCAGTGGCTCCGGACCCACCTGAGGGAACAGTTTCTGAGTGTCCAATACCTTGAGTATCCAGAGGCCTAGCTGGCTCCACGTGGGAGTCGTCAGCGGCCTGTGGCTCTGAGGTAGCGGGTGCCAGGGGCTGCGAAAGTGCCTCACTGAGAAGCGGCGAACCGGTGAATGGCTTAGCAGAAGCCTCGTCGTCAGTTTTGGACCTCGGATGCCTATCCTTTTATTTTTCCTTGCGCTTTTTATAAACTCCAGTCGTTGGCTGTTCCGACGGCATTATATAATTGAATCTTCGGCCAAAGTAATGAAAGGCAAAATCAAACCGCCGCTTAATAGTGCGTTGGTTAAATCTAGCACAAAACCGACAGCTAGCAACATTATGATCAGGGCCTAGGCAAGGAATATAGTAAGAATGAAAATCTTTATGAGGTATTTGCTTCCCACAAGAAATACAATTGTTAACTTTTTCTGACATTGGTCTGGAGCAAGAAAAAAGTTTCCCCAATGAGGTACTTAGCTTTATTGAAGACTTCGGATCTGAAATTCGATTTCGAAAATCTCAGGAGTCGGCCGACCAGCACTTGCGAACTGCTTTTGCTTTGGGCACTGCACGGCAAGAAAGACTGAAGAAAATGGTGTCGGCTGCATCTTTTACACCCCTGGCGCAATGACGTCAGGGAAGAGGCGACAGCAACCGAAGCCGGACCTAGACTTTGGAATTCAGGCCGACTGCGGGTAGCCTGCCAGCAGGATAACCCAAGTGTAATGACTGCAACAGTGAAACAGATGAACATATAAAATATGGCAGTGTTAATGATGAAATGCACAGTGACTGACATGCGGCAGTGTCACTGATGACATGCACAGTAACAGACATATGGTAGTACCAGTAACAAGATACACAGTAACAGACATATGACAATGCCAGTGAAAAGACGCACAGTAACTGACAAACTAAGGTATACTGTACACTGTGGTTTAATACCTAACTCTTTATTACAACAGCTTGTACTATCTGTTTCTGTTTTTTAACACTGCAGGATGCCTTTAGATATTTCTGCTTAATGAACTGCTGTCACATATGCACCTAGATATTCTGTTTTCCTTGTTTACTGTTATAGAGCCAGAAGGGTTATTTCACATATTGTACTTAACTGCTCTGTCTAACTGCAATGACCAGTGTTTAAAATCTTGCTTAATGTAGTAGTGAAAGTACAGTTGTGTACTTACCATAAATGTAGATGTTTGAGTGTATTCACTGTTGCAGTCATCAGATTTGGGTTATCCCTGCCAGGGTAGCTCAAGGCCGGCCCGAATACCAGAGACTTAGTATTTCTGCGTCAGTTGCTGTCAATTGAGGACTGACGTCAGGTCATCAGTGGTATAAAGTAAGGCAGTCAACACCATTACATCAGTTTTTCTTCCCCTAACCTGTCAGGAGCCCCCAAAGTAGGCTTCCACCAGTGGAAAATAAATACCAATACGTCCCTTGCAAGGAAAGGAGAACAACAAGAAAGAATTGTAATAAAAGGAGAAAGAGAATAAAGGGGGATGGAGGGAGGGAAACCAGGACTGCAACAGTGAATACACTTGAGCATCTACATTTATGGTAAGTGTACACAACTGTACTATGTTCTTCGTGTTTCACTGTTGCAGTCATCACATTTGGGTAGATTCCCAAAGCTGAGGAAATGGGTGGAGGCAGTCAAGGAAACAAGGGGCTGGCTAGGATGCCCTGCAAGACTGCAGAGGCAAACCCTGCCTGGATTTGGAGAACAGAGGTAGGTGGTTATACTTCGTAAAATTGTGAACAGATGTCCAGGTGGGAGCTTCCAGGATGTCCCTGGTGGGGACTCCTCTGAGGAAAGCTGCAGAGGTGGAGGCTGCTCTGGTGGAGTGTATCCTGACCCCCTTGGGGGGATGCTTTCCATGCTGTTTGTAGCAGAAATGGAAGCAGTGTGCTATCCATTTGGAAATGGTTTGCTTGGAGATGGCTTTGCTTTCTGCCCTTATAGCAAAGCTAACCAGCAATCGATTGGAATTTCTGAAGGATTTAGAACTGTCCAGATAGAATCTGAGCTGTCTGTGCACATCTACAGAGTGAATAATCCTTTCCTCCTTGTTCTGTGGATTAGGAAAGAAGGTGGGCAAGTGAATGGACTGGTTGATAGCCACACTGGACATCACCTAGGGCATGAAGGATGGGTTAGTTCTGAGGGATACCCTGTCTGCATGGAAGATGATGAAGGATTTTACAGTCATGAGTGCTTGCAGCTCAGAGACTCTTCCGGCTGAAGTGATGGCCAGAAGGAATGCTGTCTTTCAGGAGAGAAATTTTAGTTCTGCAGAAGAAGCTGGTTCGAAAGAGAGCAGGGTGAGCTTTTCCAAGACAAAGTTAAGGTCCCAAGCTGGTGCTGGTACCCTTCTGGGGGGCCTCAAGTTGCTGTTTGATCAAAGGGTGTGAGAAAAGGGGCTGGTCAGTGGGAAAATGAGCAGAAATAGCAGAAGCATGAATTTTTATAGAGGAAATGGTTTAAAAGCTATCAAGGCGTGCTGCACAGCCATCTCTTTTTGACTGATGTGCAGAGGGATTTGCTTTGGGCTCCATTGGCCCTGTATGTACCTGCCATCCAGGTGTGCACCCCAAACGTAGTCTGATGCATCTGTGGCGAGGGTCTGGACGGCGGCGGCGGGGGGGGGTCAGTCCCTTGTTGTTGGAGCATGCTGTTGCCTACCAAAGAAATTCCTTTCTGAGGCAAGGAATTATAGGTAGAACAGTTTCCAGGTCTTGAGAGTGTTGACACCAAAGGCTCTTTAGGTACCACTGAGGTTTCCTCATATGCAGTCTGGCATATGGAATGAGTAGTATGCAAGATGACATGAACCCCAGAATTTGCAGGAACTTCCTTGCAGTTAGCTGGGGCCTGGTGGCTAGTTGAGAGAAGTAGGTTGTCAGGAAAAGCCATCTGGGATGCTGTGTCCAGATTTGCTCCCAGGAAGATTATCCTTTGGGTAGGCACCTGCTTGGATTTCTTTTCATTGATTGTGTACCCTAGAGAGGTTAGGAGGGTCTTTAAAAGGCCAGGTGCTTGAGCATCTTTTCCTGGCTGTCTGCCTGAATAGGGCAGTAGTCTAAGTATGGGTTAATCTGAATATTTCTTTGTCTGCAAAAGGCAATGGCCGGAGCCAGACATTTTGTGAAAACTCTGGGAGCAGTAGATAAGCCAAAGTGAAGCACAGAGAACTGAAAGTGTTGAGATCCTGACCTGAAGTGGAGACATTTCCTGCATGATTCCCTGATAGGAATGTGGAGGTAGGCCTCTTTTAGATCTACGGTGGCTAGCCAAGCGTCCTTGGACAGCATGGGTAGCAGCTGCTGGACAGTGAGCATTTTGAATTTTGGGATCACCAGGAAAGTGTTTAGAATGGATAGATCGAGGATGGGGCACCACAAGCCCTCTTTTCTGGGTACCAGAAATAGTCTGGAGTACAAACCTTGGCCTATCTGTTCTGCAGGAACGTGCTCTACTCCCCTCATAGAGAGCAGGGAAAGGATTTGCTTTTGAGCCTCTGCCCACTGATTTGGTGGTAGATCTGGGAATCCTTTTGGGGTTGGAAGGGTGTGGAAGGAAAATTTGTATCCCTGAGACACAATGTTCAGAACCCAGTGGTCCTTGGTATGGGTGGCCAGGTGCTTGAGTGAAAGGAGAGTTTTCCTCCTAGGGGTAAGTGAAGGTGGGCAGAGGGAGGGGGTAGAGGAGGTGAGTCATTGTGAATTCTTACCATAAGGGGGTGGCTTAGAACACCCTGGTTTTGAAGTGGAGGTAGTCCACTGTTTAGATCTCTGCATTCCCTGTGGCTACTGTCTAGGGGTGTCTGATTCCATGGGGTCTAGGCTGGACTGGTTTATCGGAAGCAGGAAAGGACCAGTGTTTGGAGGGACAATGCCTGCTGAATCTCGGGGGCTGGACCTGCAAGAAATCCTTAACTGTTTGCATAGATTTTGCTTTTTTCCCCCATCTTTTTTAATACCTCTTCTGTCTTAGTGCCAAATAAGTTATCTTTGTGCAAGGGGGCATCCAACAATTTAGATCTGACATGGTCTGGCAGGGGCTGTTCCTTAAGCCATGCATGCCTTCTAATGACAGATCCAGTGACTGCTGCCCTGCAAGAAGCTTCTAGGGCGTCAAAAACCACAGTGCAAGGTGTGTTTAGTTACTTGACCTGCAGAATGCATTAACTCTTGTAAATCTTTAGATTCTGCCCAGGCAGGAAAGGAAGACATCTTTTGTTAAAGGAGTTCCAAGGTATGCTGCTGAAATTTCAGCATATGGAATTGACAATTTAGTGCCCTGATAGCAAGAGTAGCCGAGGTGTATACTTTTTTACCACATTTGTCCAATGCTCGGGAATCCCTGTCTGAGGGGGTGGGATTCTTAGCAGAGGTTGCTTTAATCCCTTTTGGCCCTTGAGAAATGACCTCAAGGTCAGCTGTAGGATTTTTAAAAAAATATTTGTGTGAGTCAGGGACTCTGTAGTACCTGTCTGGTTTTCTGGGAGCTGGAGGAAGGGCATCAGGAGTCAAGCTGGATTCGAGGTAAACATTCTCCACAACATCCAGGACTGGGACGGTGGCCAAGGGTCTGTGTTGTGAAAGATCAAGGAATTACCTGACTCTTTTTTTAGACTGAGGGTAGTCCTGACTCTCCCATTGGAAATGCTCTCTTAAAGTATGCAGGGTTTCCCCAAAGGAAAAATCCTCTGGGGGAGAGGCTGAATGAATGGAATCCTATGCATCAGAATCCTCATAAGTGGAGAGAGGTTGCATGTCTTCATATTCAGATGCATCAGATTCATCTGACTCTTGTTTAGACAAAACTACAAGGGACATACCTCTTTTCCTTTTGAAGGGGGTAGCTTGGCTTCCCCTGATCAGCATGATAAGGTCTTCTGCCATTTTAAGCATTTGAGACTGAGGCAAGGTAGCAGGTGCCTAATAGTGGGTCATCAGTTTCTTGGGTGTGTTTCGTACCCTGGGCCTATGAAACTTGATTATTTTTGAAAGAATGGTAGTCGCGAAAGAAGACGGTTTGTGCCGAGATTCTATAGTGTGAAGGACTTCCTCGGAAGCAGGTGCCTGCTCAGTGGCTCCAGACCCATCCAAGGTAGAGACGACCGCAGGATCCTTAGTCGAAGAAGAGTTTTGTGGCATACCGGACTCCGAAAGAGTCTTGGTAGCGGCCTGCGAATCAACAGAAGCGGATATCAGGGGCTGCAAAAGCGCCTCACTGAGTACTGGAGAACTGACGACTAGCTTAACGGAAATGTCGTCGGTAGGTTTGGACCTGTGCGGTCTATCTTTGTCTTTAGCTTTACGTTTTTTCAAAAGATCTGCTATCAAATGGCTTACCGAAGCCATATCGGAATTCGACGTCTGTAAGCAAAAATATCTGGCTACAATAAGGGCCCGACGATGGACAGTTCTGGCATTGAACAAAGCACAGAAGTGACAATGGGGAACATCGTGGTCTGGGCCTAAACAAGTGATGCAGTAAGAGTGGTAGTCTCGGTGTGGTATTTTTTTTTCACAGGCGAGACAATTATTAACTTTTTCTGACACTGGTTAGTGCAAGAAAAAAGGATCCCCAATGGAGTACTTAGCTTTAGAAGACTTCAATTTCAATTCGGTAGATGAAAACTCAGGTAGCGGCCGACTGGCACCTGTGTGACCTGCTTCTGCTTCAGGCTCTATGGCAAGAAAGACTGATGTAATGGCGTCAGCTGCCTTACTTTATACTACTGATGACCTGACATCAGTCCTCAAGCGACAGCAACCAACGCAGAAATACTAAAAATCTGGTATTCGGGCCGGCTGAGGGCTACCCTGGCAGGGATAACCCAAATGTGATGACTGCAACAGTGAAACATGAAGAACATCTACAACAACAAGAAATATAAAAACTAAGGGAAATCAAAACCATTAAACGTTCTCACTGCACCTGCCCTTAATTTGGTTCTGCTGTTCATCCTAGGTGCTTAACAGCACTGCCCCCTTTCCACTGTCTCTCACTCACATTGTTTTCCCTGTTAAATCTGGGATCATCTTCCCACCTAGTTCAGGCTTTCTCACTTACCTGGCCTCTTCACTGATAGTTTATGTCAGCTGACTACATATCTGGGCCTGTGCTATGCTCGGGCTTCACTACGCTCCCCTTCCCTGCCCCCAAATATGACCCACCCCTACTATGTTCCAATTTATAGACACAAAACCACACCCCCCACCTCAACCAATCCCAAAACAACAACACAACTGCAAACATTAACAAGCCCCCACCCTCCACCCTCCAAGTCCTCCTACCAAACTCTATATCCCCAAACTATCACCACCAACCAAACCACCACCCACAAACCCTCAAGTAACTGTTTAGCTCTCATCTATTACTACTAGATACCCTTGTTTCACTTTACACCATTACCTGCTACCATAACGCTCACATAATATTTCACACCAGCCCAACCCTAACTTCCACCTCCCAACCACACAGTAACACTCCCTTCTCCAACATCCAATCCCACTTACCGAACTTCTCTACCACTGAGCTATACAGACTCAAATATATTAATTCCACCAAACCCAACAGATTAACTAAACTTCTACTCAAAATTCAATCTGTATGTCTATGCCTACAAACACAGCTCCACATTTGTGGTGATATACACCCCAACCCAGGTCCCACAACTGATACTAGCAATCTCACTAGTCCAAACATCCAACATGCAATTAACTGTAAAAAAACCCTATGGCCTACTTATACTTAGTATGAACACTGGAAGTATCTTGAACAAAACTGATGAAGTACAAGCCACAATCTCTGCTTACATTACACTCATTACAGAGACCTGGCTCAAACCCCACATTAAGGACAATGAGATACTTCCCCCAAGTTATAATATAATCAGGGCTGATAGAACTATCAAAAAAAGGTGGAGGCCTTGTCATATTATAAAAGACTGTTCTCAAGGTATACCTTATATGTAAAGAAATCCCAACATTTAACAACTCAGAAACCCTATTCACCAAAATTCAAATAAATCAACAGAAGCAAAACTGCTGAATATAACACAAATCCCAATGCCGAACAGAAGCAGGACCCAATAACTTGAAGTCGAGTAGTTCTTTCAAATAATTTATTGTAAAATCCAAAACACGATCCACATAAAGCGCTTTTCATCTTCAAAATATAAAGACTTCTTCAGATGGTGCTACAAGTAAAACATACCACTAACCCCCAAAAATTCTGGGCAGCTGTCAACCAAGTACTACAACCAGGCAAACCCACTACCCCTCCCCACAATGTCAGAGAAGATAATATATAGACAGCTACCCAATTTAACAACTACTTCACTTCTTCCTAACTAGCAACAGCCAGACCTGCACTCCCCCACAACCAATCATGAACCCAAACTCATACCCTCAATTCACTCTCAAATCAGTTCCTACCAACACAATATACAAGCACCTCACTAACGTAAAACCCACCACCTTGTCAATCGACAAACACCCTAAAGAGTACCTTTAAATTGCTGCTAGTGCTATAGCTTATTCCATTTCAATACTTATCAACCGGTCAATCAACGAACATACAATTCCAGCCCTTTGGAAAACATCCTGCATCATACCCTTGCACAAAGGTGGTCCCTCAATCGAACTTACCAACTACCACCCCACAGCAATCTTATCCCCCCCTATCAAAAATTCTTGAAAAATGTATCCATTCTCAGCTGATGAAACATGTACTTACAAATAGTCTCCTCCCAACACCCAACACGGTTTTCACCCATCCCATAGCACCGCCACAGCACTCATATCCTTCACCAACACCATCAATCACTATCAATCAATAGAGGTACCAAGAAAACCTAGTGTCTGCCACCTTCCTCAATCTGTCCAAAGCATTTGATACAGTATCCCACAGCAAACTACTTACTACATTAGCTGAACTCAACCTAAACAACCCCTCTTTGCCCTGGTTTCAAGACTACCTATCCAACCACCAACAAGCAGTTAAGTGACATAATTCCCTCTTCCCCCTTCTCCCAGTAACAGTAGGTATACCACAGGGATCCATTCTGGGACCCCTACTATTTAATATCTTTACAAACACCCTCCACACCACCACCCAGCAAGCTGCAACAGTCGAATATGCAGATGATACTACACTCATCTGTACAGCCCCCACACTCCAAACACTCCAGACAAAAACCCAAAAGGCCTTCTCCAATATTGAAAACTGTTGAAAACTAGTTAGAAAACTCACAACTAACACTTAACCCCAAAAAGACTCAACTTATGCTTTCCCACCCTCCCAAAACTATTGACTCTTCTGCTCTTTTCTCTATCAGTTCTGCCAACAACACCCAAATCACTCCAGTATCACAATCTCCCCAGTTTCACAAGCTAAACTTCTTTGTGTAATACTTGGCCAAAACCTAAAGTTTGACAAACATACAGCACAAACCATACCCAAAGTCCTTAAAAAACTTGGAACCCTATACCGCTGCAAAGACTATCTAACCAAAGACACCAAAATTACTATATCCAGAACTCACCTTCTCTCTACATTGCCCTATGCACCCCCTGTATTAACAAACCTTAACAAGACAGACCTACACAAATAGTCCATGTGTTATAATAAAACAGGTAGATTCACAACCAACTCTAATTTCCACTCCCACCACTGTTACTCACTAAAACAACTAGGTTGGCTAGAACGCCTCAACTTACTAAACTATAACCAACTCACCATGGCTCATTACTTGCTGTAGCACCCAAACAAGATTCCAGATCTCTCAGGCTTACTCAACTTTCACAATTCTGCTCACCAACTAAGATCCAGAAACAAAGCCCTTCTTTAAGTAAAGTACAGTTTTGTACCTACCATAAATGTAGATGTTCGAGGATCCACATTGCTGCAGTCCTAACTATTGGGTAGTCCGCTGTCCAGTCGGCCCGAATACCAAAGTATATGGCTGACGTCGGTCAACGCGCATTAGACTGACGTCAGTACGTCAGGGTACTAATGCGCATGACCGACGCCATATCTTCAGTCTTTTCTTGCCCCAGATGTCAGAAGACCCTAAAAAGACAAGGCCCAAACCAAAATACCAAAAAGCCCTGCACCAAACTTATCTACAAGATATATATATATATATATATATATATATATATATATACAATAATAAACAGCAACTCACACCACCACCCTAAACACAGAGGGAAGGCGGAGGTAAAGTGGACTGCAGCAATGTGGATCCTCGAACATCTACATTTATGGTAGGTACAAAACTGTACTATGTTCTTCGTCCCACATTGCTGCAGTCCTAACTATTGGGTAGAATCCCAAAGCAGAGGTAAGGGAGGCTGGCAAATCATAAAGAAGCAGGAGCTGACAACATGCCTTGCAAAATAGCTGTGGCAAAACCAGCCCTAGACTTAGAGTAGAGAGGAAGGTGATAATGCTTAGAGAAAGTATGCACTGAACTCCAAGTAGCTGCCTCCAAAATATCCTTAGTTGCCACCCCCCTAAGAAATGCTGTTGAAGTGGCAGTAGCCCTAGTGGAATGAGGCCTAATCCCAGCTGGAATTTCCTTGCCATGATGGGAATAACAAAAGGCAATGCAAAACCCAATCCACCTAGAAATAGTTTGTTTTGACACAGGCTTGCCCTGAGAACTCAAAGCAAAAGAAACAAACAACTGCTGAGACTGTCTAAAATCCTTAGTCCTGCTCAAATAATAACGCAATTGCCTGTGTACATCTAAAGTATGCAAAATCTGTTCCCCTTTATTTTGGGGATCTGCATAAAAGTAGGCAAATGAATAGTTTGGTTTAAAGCCACACTAGAAACCACTTTAGGCATAAAGGAAGGATTTATGCGTAATGATACCCTATCCTTATGAAAATCAAAAAGGCTCAACCGCCATAAGGGCCTGTAACTCAGAAACCCTTCTTGCAGAAGTAATGGCCAACAAAAAAGCAGTCTTCCATGACAAGTATTTCAGTTCAGCAGTAGCTGCAGGCTCAAAAGGTTGTAGAGTAAGTTTCTCCAACACAAAATTGAGATCCCAAGCAGGAGTAGGAGCTCTACGTGGGGGTCTTATATTCTTTGCCCCTCTAAGAAATTGCTTGAACAAAGGATGTGAAAACAATGGTGGGTCACAATCATAGTGAGCTGAAATTGCTGCAGCATGAATCTTAATGGAAGAGAAAGACAAACCTTTGTCCAATAACTCAGTAAGATATTGAAGAGCCACACTCAAATTAGGCTCTGAAATCTCCAAATTCTTTGCTGCAGACCAAAAGAAAAATCTTTTCCATTTTTCTGCGTACACTTTCCTTGTACTAGGTCTTCTGGCTTCCATAATCACATTTAAAACTTGTTGAGGAAGTTGAGACCTGCTGTCTTTCAAAACAGAATATGCCAGGCTGTTAGATGAAGAGAGTGAAGCTTGACATTGAGCAGACGACCGTCCTTCTGAGACAACAGATGTGGAATCAAGGGTAAAGGCCATGGAGGCTTCTTTACCAGACTCCTCAGTAATGGGTACCAGTGCTGCGAGGCCAATCTGGAGCTATTAAAATCATCCTTGGCTTGTCTTGTCTGACCTTTAGAAGCACCTTTGGAAGAAGAGGCAGAGGTGGAAACGCATACACATGAAGTTTTTTCAACTGAAAGAAAGAGCATCCACTTTCCAAGCTGTGTGATGAAACCTCTTTGTGCAAAACTTTGGCAGCTGGTGGTTCAGTGGAGAAGCGAACAGATCTATGTCTGGAGTTCCCAGGACACTGTCAACTTTTGAAATACATGAAGATCCAGTTTCCACTCGTGGGGATCCATGATTTGTCTGCTTAACACATCTGCTAAGGAGTTCTGTGCTCCCGGCAGAAACCTTGCCTGAAGAGTTAGTTGCAAGCTGAGCGCAGTCTCCCATAAAATTACTGCTTGCCTGCACAATGTGTAAGAATGTGTTCCCCTTGTTTGTTGATGTACCACATGACAGTTGTGTTGTCTGTTAGAATCAACACCTGCCCTGGAAGAAGTAACTCCTTGAAAGCCATTAATGCAAACTGGACTGCTAACATCTCCTTCATGTTGATATGTAGATGCTGTAGTCTGGCAGGCCACTTGTCTTGTATCCACTTTCCATTTAGATGAGCTCCCAAGCAATGTCCGAGGCATCTGTCGTTAAAATCTGACTCGCCTCTGGCGGGTCACAGAGAGTCCCTTGTTTAGGTGACATTCCTGAGCCCACCACAAAAATTCTTTTGAAGGCAAGGTATTATTTGAATGACAGTGTCCAAATCCTGGCAGTGCTGTGTCCATACATTTTTGAGATACCATTGCAGCTTCCTCATATGCAGTTTGGCATTGGGAAGCACCAGAATACAAGATGCCATGAACCCTAATGCTTGAAGGACTGTCCTTGCAGTCAGCACGGACTGATGAGATAGTTGATGGAAGTAAAGTGAAAGATTCTTTTGTTTGTCCGGGGTTAAAAAGGCCATCTGGGCTGCTGTAGTCAGTCTCACACCCAGAAAGCACATGTCTTGAGAGGGTACTAGACTGGACTTTATTTCGTTCACAGAATGCCCTAGGCATCTTAGCACTGCTATGACATATTCCAGATGCTGTAGAAGATCTTCTTTTTCTTGAGCCAGAATCAGGCAGTCGTCCAAGTAAGGATAGATTTGAATTCCTTTTAGCCTGAAGTAAGCTATCACTGGAGCCAGAACCTTTGTGAATACTCTGGGCGCAGTAGATAAGCCAAAGGGCAATGCAGAGAACTGATAATGAGAATTTCCAGCTCGGAAACGCAGGTACTTCCTGCAACTTAGTCTTATTGGCACATGAAGGTAAGCTTCCTTGAGATCTAAAGTTACCATCCAGTGATCTTTGCCCAGCAGAGGTAAAAGCTGTTGTAACGTCAACATCTTGAACTTGGGAATGTCCAGATAAGTGTTGAGGATAGATAAATCCAAAATTGGTCTCCACGTGTTCCCCTTCTTTGGTACTAGGAACAGGCGAGAATAAAATCCTAGGCCCCTTTCTGATACAGGGACTGGCTGAATGGCCCCTATTTGGTGTAACAGAGAAATTTGCTTGTGAGCCTCTTTCCTTTGTGTAGGAGGAACTTCTGGCATGCCCTTGAAAGGGGCAATGTATGGAAATAAAACCTGTAACCGTGGTGAATGATATCCAACACCCATCTGTCTTGAGTAATTAAATCCCAATTTTCTTTGAAAAGAGACAGTCTTCCTCCCAAAGGAGCTGCCAGGCGAGAATCTACTGGCAGCTGAAAAGGCAGGTCATTGGGTCTGTTTACGAAAGGACTGACCCCTGCCCTCACCAGAAGTCTGAGCAGGTGAACTCCCTGTTCTAGGCCTGAAAGAACCTTGAGCTCTGCCCCTACCACGTCTAGACCTACCCCTAGACTGAGAATCATAAGCAGGATATGTCCATCCCTTAGTAGGCCAATTTCTACTAAACTGGTGGCTGCACCTGCAAGAAATCTTTAACAGTTTGCATAGACTTAGCTTTGTCCTCCATTTTCTTCAGAACTGCTTCCACAGGCGAACCAAACAACACATCAGACTGTAAAGGAGCATCCAAAATCCTTGTCTTAACATGCTCAGCTAAATTCTGATCCCTCAACCAGGCATGCCTGCGAAGAACAGAACTAGTGGCAGCCACCCTCGAGGAGGCCTGCACAGCATCAAAACCACATTGCAAAGAATGCTTACCCACTTGTTCAGACACATGAAGTAAATCCAGCAACTCTTTACACTCTATACCTTCCGCCAAAGCATCCACCTTAGATTTCAATTGAGAAAGGAGATAATTTTGATATTTTAGCATGTGAAATTGACAATTCAACGCTCTCATGGCTAGAGTGGAAGAAGTATACACTTTCTTTCCCCACCTATCCAAAGCCCATGCCTCTTTATCAGTGGGAACAGGATTTTTAACCACAGAGACCTTAACACCTTTAGGTCCCTGAGAAACAGTTTCTGGGTCCGCCCTAGGACTCTTAAACAAATACTTATGAGCTTCGGGCACCCTATAGTACCTATCAGGTTTAACAGGAGCAGGAGGCAAAGAGTCAGGGTTCAGGGAAGCCTCTGCAAAAACATCTTCCACCACATTCAACACAGGAGGTATAGCTAAGGGCCTATGTTGTGGTAAAAATAAGAATTCCCTAAGCCTTTTCCTGGAATCAGAGTAATCTTGGCCTTCCCATTTAAAGTGTTCCCTCATGGAATGCAGAGTCTCTGAAAATGAGAAATCCTCAGGAGGAGAAGCTGTAGGTGTGGAATCATCCACATCAGAATCAGAATAAGGAGGAAGGTCCTGTAAGTCTTCAGCAGAAGACTCCGAAGCTTCTGAATACTGTTCCAAACTCTCAAACTCAGGTTCCACCCTAGGCCTCTTATCAGGAGGGGGCATAGAGCCTCTAATCATAGTAATTAAATCTTCTGCCATTTTAAGCATATGTTTCTTTGGCACAGAACCTGAAGTGCTAGGAGAAACCCCACTGTAGCTGAACTTGGCCTACCTCTGAAAGAAGTTTTGGAAACAGTAGGAGAAGCTCTAACTATCTTGGGAACAGAGGAAGAACAGTTACCTGAGAAGCCCCTCAGCCTGGCCTACTTCCTGAGAGGGCACATCCTGTAACAATAAAGTGTCTGCCTGAGACTCCAAAGAAACTCCTTGCAAAACCTCTGGCTCCACAGAGCCTTCTAAAGAACCGGCGTCCGGGACTGCCGGTTCATCAACCCTAGGCTTGCTGTTTTGTCTTTGCGCTTTTTAGGCGGCGCCGGAGCATCCGGCGGCATTTTGTAATTACAACGCTTCCCAAACACTAACCTGGCACAGTCTAACCTTCTCTTAATAGTGCGTTTATTAAATCTAGCACAAGAGCGCAACCAACAACGTCGTGCTCAGGCCCTAAACAAGGTATACACAGAGTATGGTAATCCCTATGAGGTATCTGTTTCCCACAAGAAATACAGTTATTCACTTTTTCTGACATCCGGTTAATTACTGAGGCAAGAAAAACCAAAATGCTCTAGCGGGTACTTAGCCAACTTTGATTCGGTCTGAAACTCCGACTTGAAATATTTCAGAACGCCAACCTGCACTCGCAAGAACTGCTTCTGCATCGGACCATGCGGCAAAAAAGACTGAAGATATGGCGTCGGTCATGCGCATTAGTACCCTGACGTACTGACGTCAGTCTAATGCGCCTTGACCGACGTCAGCCATATACTTTGGTATTCGGGCCGACTGGACAGCGGACTACCCAATAGTTAGGACTGCAGCAATGTGGGACGAAGAACATCTAAGTGTAGACACAGTACAGGAGAATCTCTCTACTCCTACACAGTTGCTAAAATCTGGAATTCCCTTTCACTGGATATCACATTACAAAACAGCAGTCCCACCTTTAAAACCCAATTAAAAGCCCACCTTAATCTCATCTGGCAATGTACCTCTACTGACCATAGCCCTACTGCCACCATTCAGATAACTCTTCCTCTGGCACTACTCAAAGGTCAAACACACATACACAAAAAATACCCTACCATAATGAACTGTATTTTTTAATGACCGTATATAACTGTATATAGTATTACTATGCTTTCTTACTCAAATACATTACATTTTCCGCTTTACTACTCTACACTCTACATATTGTACATTTCTGTAACTTCTCATCATAACATGCCATGATGAACTATTGTTTGCTTTATTGTTTGTTTGGTCTATCAATCTGTACTCATCTCTGACTTTTGTATTTTTATCATGTATGTGAAGCTTTTGTATTTTTATGATTGTCATGTATGTGTAGCTTTTCTCCCTGGGTCTCTGGTGAAAATGGGCACCTGATTGCCCAATCAGACCAACCCAGTAATCAAATATAAAATAAAAATAAAATAAAATGCACAGTGACTGACATACAGCAGTGTTAATGATGAAATGCACAGTGACTGAAGTACGGCAGTGTTAATGACGAAATGCACACTGACTGACATACGACAGTGTTAATGACGAAATGCACACTGACTGACATACGGCAGTGTTAATGACGAAATGCACAGTGACTGACATATGGCAGTGTTAATGACGAAATGCACAGTGACTGACGTACGGCAGTGTTAATGATGAAATGCACACATACTGACATACGGCAGTGTTAATGATGAAATGCACACTGACTGACATATGGCAGTGTTAATGAAGAAATGTACAGTGACTGACATACAACAGTGTTAATGACGAAATGCACAGTGACTGACGTACGGCGGTGTTAATGATGAAATGCACACTGACTGACATACGGCAGTGTTAATGACGGAATGCACACTGACTGACATACGGCAGTGTTAATGACGGAATGCACACTGACTGACATAGGCAGTGTTAATGACGGAATGCACACTGACTGACATACGGTAGTGTTAATGACAAAATGCACAGTGACTGACATATGGCAGTGTTAATGATGAAATGCACACTGACTGACATACGGCAGTGTTAATGATGAAATGCACACTGACAAATGGCAGTGTTAATGACGAAATGCACAGTGACTGACATATGGCAGTGTTAATGACGAAATGCACAGTGATTGACATATGGCAGTGTTAATGATGAAATGCACAGTGATTGACATATGGCAGTGTTAATGATGAAATGCACACTGACTGACATACGGCAGTGTTAATGAAGGAATGCACACTGACTGACATACAGCAGTGTAAATGACGAAATGCACAGTGACTGACATACGGCAGTGTTAATGACGAAATGCACAGTGACTGACATACGGCAGTGTTAATGACGAAATGCACAGTGACTGACATATGGCAGTGTTAATGAAATGCACAGTGACTGACATATGGCAGTGTTAATGACGAAATGCACACTGACTTACATATGGCAGTGTTAATGAAGGAATGCACACTGACTGAAATACAGCAGTGTAAATGACGAAATGCACAGTGACTGACATACGGCAGTGTTAATGACGAAATGCACAGTGACTGACATATGGCAGTGTTAATGACGAAATGCACAGTGACTGACATATGGCAGTGTTAACGACGAAATGCACACTGACTGACATACGGCAGTGCTAATGAAGGAATGCACACTGACTGACATACAGCAGTGTAAATGACGAAATGCACAGTGACTGACATACAGTAGTGTTAATGACGAAATGCACAGTGACTGATATATGACAGTGTTAATGACGAAATGCACAGTGACTGGCATACGGCAGTGTCAATGATGAGATGTATGGGAACTAATGTACAGCAGTGTCACTGTTAAGACGCACAGTAACTGATACATGGCAGCATCAGTGATGAGACTCACAAGAACTGATATACAGCAATACCAGTGATGAGATGCACAGTGACTGATTTACTGCAGTGTCAGTGATGAGATGCACAGTAATTGATATACTGCAGTGTCAGTGATGAGATGCACAGTGACTGACATACAGTAATACTAGTGATGAGATGCACAGCAACTGTCTGACAGCAATGCTTATACTGACAGCAAGATGTAGTGCACTGGACCTCATTCAGAGCTACTGCAGAGTCTTGGATGACAGAACAACACATTCTTCTGTCAGATGTAGTATACACTTACAACATAATGTAATAATTCCTCATGTTTGCCCTAGTAAAATTGCACTAAAAATGTACTACTAAATTGTTCTACTGCCCATAAGTAACTTACAGTGTTTTAATAGAATTACTTCCACAGGCAATACCACTGACGAAGGAAGTACTTGTCTGTGGTAACTACAGCCCCCCCAGATAGCAGCATGCTTCATTGTTTTATAGTTTCTTGTTATTGCATTTACATCTGATGAACATTAAAGAAAGCAAATTCCTTGAAACCATACATAAACCTTTTTTTAACCTTATTTTAAAAATTTCCAATGATAATGACATATGAACATCCAAAGGAAATTTGTGCCATAGTGAGGGTATAATTACTGATAAATAACTATCCCTTTCCATTATCGACTCCAATGGGATAAAGCATGTAATGTGACCTGGGCACCCGGGATCAATTAGTGGCATGGGTGACTGATAGAACAGTAGGAAGGCAGGGATGGGCGTTACCATCCCAGGGTGAGTGGGTGGACCTATGGATGCCTACCATGTCTATCCTTGGTGGACGCTGAGGAAGGTACACTGGAAGATGGGCTAAAGAGGGCAGCATAGGTTGGAGACTTGGCTGAGATGCTACAGAGGTGGGGAAATACACTGCATGTCTCCACTGCACACCTGCCCACCACCCCCAGGCTTAACCATTAGGTCAACAAGTGAGGTGGGGAGAAATGGGTAGGTCATAAGTCATCCCCCCAAGACAGACGTACAGATGTGCCAAGACTAGCCCCAGCAACCCTGGATTAAGTCTTCTGACAACACCAAGCACTGGTTAAAAATGTCACCCACCTGTATCGGGACAGCTGGCTCACTCTAAGTCAAGTAGGGACTTCCATGTGGAGTCAGGGAAAAGGAGATGTATTAGAGGATGCACATCTCCTCCTTCTCCAACCAGGCAGTCACTGCATGTCCCCAGACAGTCTAAGGGCAGGCCACACCTAAGGACGAGCTAAATGGCTCCCTTCCTACTACCCAGCTCTCACTGTTTGATGAACAGATCGGCCACTAAGGCTTCACAGGCCAGAAAGAACTGGAAGTAGGTCTCTTGCGTAAACTAGTGATACCCAACTCCCATTCCCACAAAATGAAAAGGCAAACTGGGTGCATGTAGTGCAGCCACTAGGTAGGGTCTTTCAGAGATGGGGTAAATAAAAAAAATAATGGAAACTTCACTAATATTCAGTTTACAGTTAATTTTAAAAGTACAGACAATAATCCTTAAAATCTGAACTGTATTCAACATATCTTATAAATACATTTTTGTTTGCCTACTCCTTATAATACAGTACTAGATAATAGTTATGTAAAGGGGTCATTACAAAGTATAAAGAACTTCCATTATGCTAGAAATATAGAGCATAACTATGAATATTTTCTAGCATTAACATTACATAGGGCCAGATTCAATAAAGTGTACACTAATTGTACATAATATGTATTCAAGAATATCCCAAAGTACAGTTTTGTACCTACCATAAATGTAGATGTTCGAGTGTTCACACTGCTGCAGTCATACACTTGGGTTATCCTGCCGTCAGGCGGTCCCGCAGTCAGCCAGAGTTCCAAAGTCTTGGTCCGGCGTCGGTTGCTGTTGCTTCTTCCCTGACGTCAGTGCGCCAGGGGTATATAAGATGCATCCGACGTCATTTTCTTCCGTTTTTCTTGCCCCAGATGTCAGGTGCTCCCAAGTAGGGAGGCAATACATATTGCAAATAAAAAATATACATATAAAATAAAAACAATACCTTCAGTTACAAGCAAATACACCACAAAAGTTGTACAGGATAGAAAGGTATAGATAAGTCCAGCTAGGACAGAGGGGATGGAGGGAGGGTAACCTGGACTACAGCAGTGTGAACACTCGAACATCTACATTTATGGTAGGTTCAAAACTGTACTATGTTCATCGTGTTACACTGCTGCAGTCATTACACTTGGGTAGAATCCCAAAGCTAAGGTTGGGTGGCTGGTCTATAAAGAGTTAGGATTGGCTATGAGGCCCTGCAGAACTGCAGTGGCAAATCCTGCTCTGGATTTAGAGTAAAGAGGCAAGTGGTAATGCTTGGTAAAGGTGTGCATTGAACTCCAGGTTGCAGCCTCCAAAATTTCCTTGGTAGGTACTCCTCTGTGAAAGGCTGTTGAAGTGGCTGTTGCCCTGGTGGAATGTGGCCTAATGTTATTAGGGACTGATTTTCCATGCTGTGTGTAGCAGTAACGAATACAGTGTCCTATCCATTTGGATATAGTCTGCTTTGAGATAGCCTTGCCCTGTGATCCTGCAGCATATGCTACAAACAGTTGCTCAGTTTTCCTGAAAGCTTTTGTTTTGTCCAAGTAGAAGCGTAGCTGCCTGTGTATGTCCAAAGAGTGCAGAAGTTTCTCCCCTTTATTCTGGGGGTTTGGATAAAAAGTTGGCAAATGGATGGTTTGGTTAAGAGCCACACTAGATACCACCTTTGGCATAAAGGTAGGGTTTGTCCTTAAAGAAACCCTGTCCTGATGAAAAATTATAAAAGGTTCCACTGCCATTAATGCCTGTAGCTCTGAGACTCTTCGTGCTGAAGTTACTGCCAGGAACAGAGCTGTTTTCCATGATAAAAATTTTAGACCGGCTGTACTGGCTGGCTCAAAAGGTGGCAGGGTCAGTTTTTCCAAAACAAAATTGAGGTCCCAAGTTGGTGTTGGTGCTCTCTGGGGCGGTCTTATGTTTTTAGCCCCTCTGAGGTACTGCTTTAGCAAGGGATGAGAGAATAAAGGAGGATCCATGTTGTAAATTGCTGAAATGGCAGAGGTGTGGATCTTAATTGATGAGAAGGATAGGCCTTTGTCCAGCATCTCAGTTAAGTATTGTAAAATCTGGGGAATGTTTGGGACAAGAGGGTCAAGGCTTTGAGCCTGGTTCCAGGCGCAGAATCTCTTCCATTTTTCTGAGTAAGCGTTCCTGGTGCTAGGCCTCCTGGCCTCCAAAATGACATCCATAACAGCTTTAGAGAGAAGTGTTGCCTGTTTGACTAATGAATCTGCCATGCAGCCAGGTTTAGGGTTTTGAGCTCACTGTGCAGGATCTGATTGTTTTGTTGAGTCAGAAGGTGTTTAATTTGAGGCAAAATCCATGGTGGGCCTAGAGCTAAGTTCTTTAAGATTGGGTACCAGTGCTGGCGTGGCCAGTCTGGAGCAATCAGGATCATCTGTGGTTTTTCTTGTCTGGCTTTTAGGAGTACTTTTGAAAGGAGAGGCAGTGGTGGGAAGGCATAAACTTTTAGGCTTTTCCAGCTGAACGAGACAGCATCCACTTTCCATGCTTGTGTGTGATAAGTCCTTGTGCAGAATTTTTGTAGTTGGGAATTCAGTGGGGAGGCAAAGAGATCTATGTCTGGGCATCCTCATTTTTGCCTTACCAAGCTGAAGATTTGTGGATTCAATTTCCATTCGTGAGGGTCCATGATATTTCTGCTTAGATCGTCTGAGTATTTTTCTTTCCTGGCAGGAATTGTGCTTGCAGATGAACTTGATACGTTAGAGCTGTGTTCCACAAGATCATGGCTTGCCTGCATAGGGGATAAGAATGAGTGCCCCCTTGCTTGTTTATGTACCACATTACTGTGGTGTTGTCTGTCCAATAATAATTGTCCTGGATGCAGAAGGTCCTTGAAAGCTGTTAGGGCATTTTGAACAGCCAACATCTCTTTTTGATTGATGTGAAGATGCATTTGGTCTGTGATCCACTTGCCCTGAATGCATTTTCCTGCCATGTCTGCTCCCCAGGCGTAATCCGAAGCATCTGTTGTTAGAGTCTGCCTGGCTGTGGGTAGGGTAAAAGGCTGACCCTTGTTTAGGTGACATGCCTGTGCCCACCATCGAAACTCCTGTTGTAGGCAGGGAATCATTGGTATTATTGCTTCTAAACTGTGAGAGTGTTGAGTCCAAACACTTTTTAGGTACCATTGTAATTTCCTCATATGCAGTCTGGCATATGGTATTAGTAGTATGCAAGATGCCATGAATCCCAGGGCCTGCAGAATTTTTCTTGCAGGGAGATGGGACTTTTTTGCCAGTAACTGAAAATATTGAGTTAGTTGAACTTGTTTGTCTGGCGTGAGATAAGCCATCTGGGCCGTTGTAGTTAAGCTGGCACCCAGGAATATAATCTGTTGTGAGGGCACTAGTTTTGACTTCTTTTCATTTACTGTGTACCCTAGAGAAATTAGCAACCTTTTTACAAATGCCAGATGCTGTAGAAGAATGTCCTTTGTCCCTGCTTGAATGAGGCAGTCGTCCAGGTATGGATATATTTGAATTCCTTTTTGTCTGCAAAATGCAATTACTGGTGCCAGGCACTTTGTAAAGACCCTGGGTGCAGTAGATAAGCCAAAGGGCAGTGCAGAGAATTGGTAGTGCATTGTGCCAGCTTTGAATCTGAGGTATCTTCTGCAATTCTGTCTGATAGGGACATGCAAGTATGTCTCTTTGAGGTCCAGAGTAACAAGCCAAGCCTTCTTGCCCAGCATGGGTAGAAGCTGCTGTAATGTCAACATTTTGAATTTCGGAATATCCAGGTAAGTATTTAGAATTGAAAGGTCTAGTATGGGCCTCCAGGCCTTGTCCTTTCTGGGGACCAGAAAGAGCCTTGAGTAAAATCCTTGTCCTTGTTCCTGTTGTGGTACTTTTTGAATAGCTCTCATGTCCATGAGGGCTGAAATTTGTTTTTGTGCCTCTGCCCATTGATTTTGTGGCAGGTCTGGCATTCCTTTTAGCCTTGGTACAGTATGAAAATGGAACCTGTAACCTTGAGACACAATATTCAGAACCCATTTGTCTTGGGTGATTGTTTTCCAGTTTTGAGAAAAAAGTGCTAGATTTCCCCCTAAGGGGGCTGCCAAAAGGGAAGTGCTTGGCGTACGAAGGGGGAAGTCATTGAGACTGTTTCCTGTAAGGTTGAGACTTATCCTCACCTCCTTTTGGGGTTGAGGTGCCCCACTGTCATTGTCTGTTAGAGCCTTGGGGGTGAGAGCTGCCTCTTGAGCATCTGTATCTGCCTCTCTGTGGCCTGTCTGACACTGGAAAGGACCAATTCTTTGTTGGCCAATTTCTGCTAAATCGAGGTGGCTGTACCTGCAAGAAATCCTTGACTGTTTGCATAGATTTAGCTTTATCCTCCATTTTCTTTAACATCTCTTCTGCCTTAACACCAAACAAGGTATCATGCTGTAAAGGAGCATCCAATAATGTTGCCTTAACATGATCAAGTAAACTCTGTTCTTTTAACCAAGCATGTCTTCGAATCACAGAACCTGTAACTGCGACTCTACAAGAGGCCTCTAAAGAATCAAAACCACATTGCAGAGTATGTTTTCCCACCTGTTCAACTGCATGCAATAAATCCTGCATTTCTTTACAGTCAGGAGCTTCTGCGCTTGCAAGCATTTTCTGTTTTAACTAAGCCATTAAATATTGTTGGTACTTAAGCATGTGAAACTGGCAATTTAAAGCCCTTACTGCTAAAGTTGCAGAAGTGTAAACGTTCTTCCCCCATCTATCCAAAGCTCTGGAATCTCGTCAGAGTGTTCTGGATTTTTTGCAAAGGAAGCCTTAACCCCTTTTGGACCCTGGGAAATAGTTTCTGGATCAGCAGAAGGGTGTTTATAAAGAAACTTGTGAGAGTCAGGGACTCTGTAATACCTATCTGGCTTGGCTGGTGCAGGGGGCAAAGAATCAGGAGATAAGCTGGATTCAGAGAACACATCATCGATAATATCTAGCACAGGCGGAATAGCCAGGGGCCTGTGCTGAGACAATGAAAGGAAATCCCTGAGCCTTTTCTTGGATTCTGACTAGTCCTGACTTTCCCAATAGAAATGCTCCCTCGTGGTATGTAAAATTTCCCCAAAAGAATAATCCTCAGGAGGAGAGGCTGAAGGGATAGATTCTTCAGCATCAGAGTCCTCATAGGGGGGTAGAGAGTATCCCTGGTCTGAAGAGGAATCAGAGGAAATGGAAACCTGATCAGAGGAATCATAGTCTGCAACCTGCCGAGGCCTTTTCTCAGGAGGGGGATGGGAACCCCTGATTAGAGTAATGAGGTCTTCGGCCATTTTAAGCATCTGTTTCTTAGGCATGGAGGACTGTCCAGGAGAATGCTGTACTTGCTTCTTTGTCTTTACTTTTGTCTTGGCTGTTGCTTTCATGGTAAGTTGTGAAGGTCTGAAAACACCCTCAGAAGCCAATGCCTGCTCAGCGGCTCCGGGCCCATCTGAGGGATTAGTTAGGCCCAATACCTTGAGTTTCCAGAGGCCTAGTTGTCTCCACGTGGGAGTCGGAGGTGGCCTGTGGCTCTGAGGTAGCGGGTGTCAGGGGCTGTGAAAGCACCTCACTGAGAACCGGCGACTGGCCTAGAAGAGGTTTTGTTGTCGGTTTTGGACCTCGGATGCCTGTCTTTATCCTTGTCCTTGCGTTTTTTTGGAATTGCGGTCATCCGTTGATTCGACGGCATAGTGTAATTGAACCTTCGGCCAAAGTAGTGCAAAGCAAAACGTCGTTTTATAGTGCGTTTGTTAAATCTAGCACAAAATCGACAACTAGTGACGTTGTGATCAGAGCCAAGGCATGGAATATAGTAAGAGTGGAAGTCCTTATGAGGTATTTGCTTCCCACAAGAAATACAATTATTAACTTTTTCTGACATCGGTCTGAGGCAAGAAAAAGGTTCTCCAACGGGGTACTTAGCTTTATTGAAGACTTCGGATCTGAAATTTGACTTTGAAAATCTCAGGAGTCGACCGACCAGCACTTGCAAACTGCTTCTGCTTCGGGTACCACGCGGCAAAAAAGACTGAAGAAAATGGCATCGGATGCATCTTATATACCCCTGGCGTACTGACGTCAGGGAAGAAGCGACAGCAACTGACGCTGGACCAAGACTTTAGAACTCTGGTGGACTGCGGGACTGCCTGATGGCAGGATAACCCAAGTGTAATGACTGCAGCAGTGTAACACGATGAACATCATATTTTTGTGCTTTCTAGCCTCTTAGAAATATTACACTAGGTATACATGTACTCTACACTTTGTGGTAACCTTTATGAATCCCTGTCAGTATTTAAAGCTACAAGAAAATCAGTAGGAAAACTAAACTTGAGAGAAAGAAGGTGTGAGTTATGCCTGTGTTGTCTGCATACTCAGAATAGTGTAAACTTAGTGTAGGCATTATTGAATTATGTATGTTGGGAAACGCAGATTAGTAAGTGATTTAGGGTGTTGCAATGGAGTGCACTTGGTTTTGAAAAACAACCTTATATGTAGGTAGTAAGGTAAGATCCTACAACAGACTAATAGGGCACACTCATACACCATATTTATTAATGAATTTTACATCTTTGTATTTGACAGACTTTATTTGAAGAGCTCCTCTTTAACCAATCTCATGTGTCCCAGAACTCAACAAATACAAACATCAAGAAGTGCCCTCAAATAAGCTATGATGTACTGAATTCTGCCACACACCAAACAGGCTTAAGTACAGGTCATTCGCTAATTCCATTCATTCACTGATTACCCACTTCTTCTAATACAGAATGACAGGGGGGAGACAGCTTATACCAGCAGTCACTGGGTGCAAGGAAAAGAAATTATTTTGAACAAGGTTCCAATACATCACTGGACACAACTACATGAGCTTGCATGGATGTGCACACACAACACAGATAAATACATATACACTGTCCAACACAGCCTCCCAGTAATAATAAAATGAGTGTAATCCTGAAGGTGTTCACTTCTTCTCCTTGCCTCATACCTATTCGTCCGCTCCACCTTGTCTTCTTTAACATCCTAGCAGTTAACTTTTGTATAAGTAATGTCACATTTTTCTTCTTCTCCACCGTCCAACCCATCCCATTTACCAACTCCTGTGTGTCTCAGCAAATCACAGCCACTCTACACTGGGGATTAGACATGAACAATGATGGGCTGTCATCCTAGGTAAACCATTTCTGTTCACTTCTATATGTGCCTCAGTAGGGTGGTGTAGCATAAAATAGGTGCAGCACGGGAAAGCTGCTCGTTCATGGATGTGACTATCTGCGCAGGCACCACTACGACCCTATGAAGCTGATACTCATACTCCCACTACAGCTCTTCTTGTCCACCAGAATATTAGAAGGAAAAAATAGTTGTAACAAGATCGAAAGCCTCAAAACAGGGCTTTTACACGATCATTCAGTTCATGAAAACTAATATGGGCCTCTACAATGATCCTCCTGTTTTACTCACTCCAATTTGTCATTCCAAATCATTACTAAGGGAAGCTGGATACATGGTGGTATGAGTTACTATACAAGAAACAGTACTCATGGCTGTGGTGGAAAACCTACAGAGTACAATGAATAATGTGTACTGGGGGTGCCATCCTGACAATACACCAACTAGCTGTACAGAACTGGACTTTCAGTGGTTAAAACATGCACAGGCTGGGTATCAGCAGGAAGAAATCTGAAGAAACATACTGCTACAACAGGTTAAAATGAACCACTGTATTCAAGAAAGGATACAAAAGGAAAAGTAACATTCAAAGTAACAATGAAGTACAAATACCACTCACTAGAACAAATGCAGACTTTGCAACCTGAGATTCCAGTGGATCAGAGGAGGGTGCTGAAAAGATAACAGCCTGCTCTCGTCTCCTGGGGTGAAGCATGGAGGTACTGAAACTGCAGATGAGAAAGCAGAGCAATGGTTAGGGGAAAATCCTGGTGGATATGGAAAAAGGCAAACTGTAGGAAGGCATCTTAAGGGATGTGGAACACATGGTACAATATCTACACCGCCCTTTGTGCTCACTCAGAATTCCACCAATGTCGCTGAATACCACTGCTTTAGTGGTAGGGCAACAAAAACAGTGGAAAACGCTACTGACTGTCAATCACATGACCCTCAAACCTACTGCCTCACCATGATTCTGCACTGAACAGTAATTCTTCACCGAAGCTAAGGAAGCAATATGCTGAGAAAGTCTGCCAGGCATGGAGCATGGAGGTACTGAAACTGCAGATGAGAAAGCAGAGCAATGGTTAGGGGAAAATCCTGGTGGATATGGAAAAAGGCAAACTGTAGGAAGGCATCTTAAGGGATGTGGAACACATGGTACAATATCTACACCACCCTTTGTGCTCACTCAGAATTCCACCAATGTTGCTGAATACCACTGCTTTAGTGGTAGGGCAACAAAAACAGTGGAAAACGCAACTGACTGTCAATCACATGACCCTCAAACCTACTGCCTCACCATGATTCTGCACTGAACAGTAATTCTTCACCGAAGCTAAGGAAGCAATATGCTGAGAAAGTCTGCCAGGCAAAGTTCATGCTAGCAGTGAATAAACAGGAAAAGTGTTAGACGTTTCAGGCTGTCGTGTGTAAGAAGGGTTAGTAGGTTGAGTACAAAAATAAATAAATAAATAAATCATGGTGTTCCTCTTATCCCTTTTATATAACATCTCAGGGACGATACAGCACACAGAAGATAATGACAAAGGATGGATGTTTAAAATAATCGACTGAAAATTGCCAAATAAATGGTGGCTTTTAACTGATTATTCAAATTCTGATAAACTTCACAGATTGATATAAAGCAGAATTTTCCCTTACTTCATAGATGCAGCAACCTGGGATTTGGTTATATCCAGTGCAGGACTGTAACAGGATTTGCAAATCCCCCATTAAAAAAATATTTAAAAAAAACTAGTAACTTGACATGATTTGATCAAAGCTGCCGTCAGTTCAATAAAGCACTTTAGATCTAGCCTGGCTCTGTGATACATAAGGATAGAGTTCTGACTGTGACCCAGGAGACCAGGGTCAATTAACAGCACTGGAGGAGACAGACAGGGAAGAACGAATTGTGAAGGGGTATGGCCTACTCAACTCTCTAGTCGAAGGGGGGAGCCGCATGCACCCAGAGACACACTGGGTAGCATGATCTCCCTGGCGGAGACCAGAGAAACCACCACTCATGTGGTGAGGGGGTGAGTTATGGGTAAGGTTGCCTGGTAGAAAAGCCTCTTGTGGAAGTGAGGGGACATCCACTGAAGATGGGTAACTGTACCCCTCACACAAGCACCTTAATGGGTACGCGCTGCTAGGGCTAGAGAGAAAACCGCAAAAACCTGAACCACACCTGATAGCAGTCTAAACAATGGCTCCTTCCAGTCATCCCTCACTCCAGTTTCACACACGCACAAAAAAAAAAAAAAAAGTTATTGCAATAAAAAAAGATGACAGAGAATGAACTGGAAAATGAATCTAACCTTTATACCCCAGGTGAGATGTTAAACTATGGCCTCATCTGTTTGAGTTTGTGATAACTCAAGAGGATTAAAATGATCCCACAGTGCCTATCGAAAAGAGTAAGGGTGTGTGTAAAGTATAAACCTACCTCAACCCTGCATATTACCTTAAAAAAAAACCTTTCCCTAACAGCACCACTAATCAAGGCACTTGGACACGAACACACACACACTCAAATCAGCTCAACACAACTATCCCCTAAGCAAACACTAACCCTGAAGATCGCCCACTACTTCACACAAATGCACACACAAATGCACACACACACACACACACACACACACACACACACACACACACACACACACACACACACACACACACACTCTCTCTCTCTCGTTCTCGCTCTTCAACCTACATACACAACACTAAAACTATTGATCCCCTTACCTACTTGCCCCCCCACACAACACTAAAAGTACCCCATTATCTAACCCCACAAACATACACATACTCTTTCTCAAAGCTCACACATACCTGATTATCTTTTTCAGCAACACAGAACCTCAGTTAGTACTGTCAACAAGATGAACAGTCAACAAAGTTAATCGCTATATATACATATATCTACATGGATACATATTTGCCATGGAGTTCTTCAACTTCACAGCTGGTCAAAAGTCTGCATGGCTTCGTTTTTCAACTTCACAGCTGGTCAAAATTCTGCATGACTTTGTTTTTTTATCAAGTACAAGGCTAAATGAGCACTGCTGTAGTCAGCTGGGTTACATCGACTACAACAGTGCAGTGGAAGACTTGCTTTGGTCACATCTAAATGACTGAGGAGCTAAGACATATAAGCTGGTGGTGATAAACTGAAGCCTACCATATAAAACATATTTTGAGTGGTGGATGTGCACGTGTGTTTGTGCTCATTTATACCGGACAGTTTTAGAAAGTCAATAATGTGTTTCAGTTGTTCTGTTTGATATATATACACACACACACACACACACACACACACACACACATGTATATGTAGGTATATTTTTTCAGACTTGAATGTGGTAGTTTTTGGCAGAATTACATGTATGTGCTGGATGTGGGCAATACAGTATATTTGTCTGTGTGTGTGTGTGTGTGTGTGTGTGTGTGTGTGTGTGTGTGTGTGTGTGCGCGCGCGCGCGTTTGGGGCTTGATATATACTTGTAGAAATATACATACAAACACAAACAGTGTAGATATATATATATATATATATAAAACTATATATATTTTTACATGTGTAAGTTAACACATATATACAAATACATAAGCAAACTCACTCAGCCAGGATATCTGCTTCCTAAAGCAGTTAACATTTAATAAATGGTTGCATGCAAAACAGCACAATATTGTGTGTAGTCTTGTCCTATGCCCAAGGCATTGTACTAGAGTACATACACAAACTATTCCTTCCCAACTGTACACAATTACAGCACCACTGATTACTAGCTGGTGCCAATCAGACTGCCTAAAAGACAGCAGCTGCATACAATCCCATGATGTTGTGCTTGTCAAAGCAGTGACCCCCCCCCCCCACTTTTTTGCCAATATGTTGTTCGGCAAACACAGATATACAGTACATTAATCATTAAAGAAAATAACCAGGTATGCTACAGATGTAAATACACAACTTCCTTGCAGGCAAAAATCTCGCATACTACCACGGCTGTCAGGAGTACCAAATTACATCCCTCACACACTCACAGATTGTCTTATGCTGAGGCACTTAAAAGAAACTTTTCCAAATCTCAAAGTCTTCCAAAACCATCTAATGGCAACACTGCTCCACAGCAATTACTTAAACACACACCAAAAACATCACCACACATCTCACGTAAGCCTACACCCAATGGTCCCCCAAGAGCAAAGCCCATAAGGCAAGCATGTACTTTATCTAATACTCTTGTCATTGGGTACTCCATTGTGCATCACACAGATGCCCTACTCACCATGTTAGACATGGAGAAGACAACAGTTAGTTGTCTATCTGGGGCCAGGATCCACAATATCACGCACATGCTCAAATCACTGCATCCAAGACACCAGTATGATTCTATTATAGTCCACGTGGTGTAAATGACCTGAGATGTACCTCACTGGACTACATGAAAAATGACATAATGCATCCCTCAGAATATGTGTCACAGATTGTTATAAGCTTTTCACTGAGCAGCATTCTACCTGCACCATGGATAATGCCACATTATGAACACAGAATGATTGATTTTAATAACTGGCTTAGCTTCTGGTGTCACTCCAGGGGAATCTAATATCTGTCAGCATGGGAGGACAAGGTCAAAAGACCAAGCTTCTTTGCTAAAGATGGGCTGCACCTGCCCCCCCCCCCCCTTCAGACATTCTCTAAAACTTTATCCACCCACTTAGAGCCTTTTTAGGCAATGCCAAAAAGATAAAACTACCGACATAGTGAAAAAGTCTACAAGCAACCTTAAGGTGTTACTGCTCAATGCTAGCAGTCTAAACAAAAAACTCCACACCCTTCAAGCCTTCTTCACTCTGGAAAGTGTAGATGTCTGTGCTGTGACTGAGACTTGGTTTAACATAATGATATATATGGCAATATAAAGTATTCTAGCAGTGTAAGGCTATGGTGCATTCCACACATTTAGACCAACAACAGCACAGACTGGGGCCAAAGGTGGAGGTGTTTCAATCTATGTTAGCAACAGACATGTCTCCAGGTTGGTTCAACAGGATGATACCATGGAGCTCATCCATGTGAAAGTAACCACAGATAAGGTGCCTCATCAAATCATGGTTAGCTACAGGTCACCATCTCTCACCCTAGGGTCTGACAAACAAACACCCTATTCATGGCAGACTTTAAGTACCCCTCTATAGAATGGGAAACCTACACTGCCTCAAACTCACAGGCACAATGCTTCCTGGACTTTATTTACACAAACACCCTGGAACAGACAGTACATGCTCCAACATGGGAGAAAGTTGTACTACCCCTGCCCATGTCATGTCCTCACTAGTTGGATCAGAAAGATAAACCCAAAGCAAACACTAAAAACAAATCCCATTGGTAGAATCCTCACCTACACAGGGTATATAATAAAAGAAAAAAACTTATAGCCAAAATCAGGAAAAGCAACTTTCTTAAAGACAAGTGTACTCTTATGCAACTAAAAAAGACTAATAAAACTTCAAAGGTGCCAATATGAGCAAGTAGCTGCACCATAAGCACAACACATGAAACAAAATGCTCACAAAGAGTATGTTACTCCAGTCTCTTTATTGTTAAGCGCTTTCTTCCCCCAGTATACACCTCAGGGACTAATCAATTAATCAATTATTCTCATATTTTCTAAAACAACTAAAAAAGAAACTAAGAGGTCTAATTAAGTCCAACAAGGGCAATTGGGAGGTCAGGACAGCCTCGCAGGCTAAGGATAATCACAAGGCCTGCTTCAACTATGTCCAGAAACTTAAAGGCAACACATAGCAGTTTGCTGAACTGGTGATGAATGGTACTACCTTTACTGATCAGGATGACATGGCAAATTTAGTGGCAGACAAATTAGCTCAAACTTCACCCGCCCCCCCCAGCTACACCTGGAGAAATCCCCTCCAACATACTTCCCCAACTATCAGCAGGGACCAGATGCTGGTGGGCACTTGCTAAAGTCAAGAACATTAACTCCATGGGTCCTGATAACATTCCTGGTTGCCTCCTGAACAGTTTAAAACATGACCCATCAGGACTATTTTGGAGGCACTCTTCAACTATGAAACAGGTTATGTTCTAAGTGAATGGTGGACTGTAACAGTCATTCCCCTCCAAAAGGGCAGATCATCAAGTGACCCAGGGAACTACAGACCCATCAGTCTAACAAATCTAATATGTAAAGCCACATAAACTATCATGGAAATGACAAACGAGGATACATGCGGACACTTGAACCATCCCAGTTTGGCTTTGTTAAGGGAAGGTCATGCCTACTTAACCTGGTTAGCTTCTTTGAGAAAGTCACCAAGACACTGGATGAGGGTAAAACAGTGAACGCTGCTTATCTTGATCTGGCCACAGCATATGATATAATACTTTACTCAGGCATTGTTGACAAGCTCTCTGACCAAGGCATTTACCCCTACAGATATGACCCAAGAAGTCCAGATCAGTGACACCACCTCCACCAAGAAACTAGTCCCCAGAGGAGTACCCCAAGGCTCAGTGCTGGGCTTGCTCCTGTTTGGCATCTTATTAGACAAATTATTGCGAAGATCATTGAAGAGACATTTCACACTCATCCACTGAATCATATAGAGAAAACACCTGAAAGGTTCTAGTACAGTCTCAGAAGGTAGTGCATTAATTTAGGAGATTTAGAAGATAAAACTCCCAATGAGAACTTTTACTTTTAACGTATCAGATGTCTTAGTGAGTAGCTGATCAGCCAATGCCATTTCTTTCAGCTACTTGGTGGTCTAAATATATGCAAGCCTCTTCTGTAATGCTCAAACCTTTCTCTGTGTCATGGAATTCAGCTCAGTAAAGTGATTATACCTAATACATGTAACAGAACTAACTGTATCCAAATGGTGTTAAAGATGCTGTCTATGACGAAAGGGTTCCAAAGGGAAGGGAAGGGAAATCCAAAATAGCAAGTGGTATGGTTACTTCACAGGAGGAATAAAGAACCAAAACACAGAAAGGCAAAGCATTTCTGCAATGCAAGAGAGTATCAGAGGCTAGAATAATGTCACATGCCAAAGCAATACAAACTGCAAATCTGGACTAAAATGATGGTTGTTTTCTAACAATGTGACAGTTATGGCAATATATTGCTCATTACATTTACAGCTAAACAAATGTGTGGAAAGAAAGAGATCACTCTGTTCCTGGACATACAAATAAATGTAAACCTCACTTCTGTTCAGGCTTGGGCTGTAAGTGCTCAAAATACAGCAAGCCAAGTGAATTCACACTCAGCACCAGCTCTTGTTGCAATGAGATATCTAACTGGAATGGTTTTGCAGTGATGAGGATTTGAGGGCCATTTTCTCCAGGTGACAAGGTGATGCTGTTTTCGTCTTTTTCTAGGACGATCAACCTAAAAACAATTATGAAAAATCACTTATCTGTGTTTATAAACTGAAAGTTGCTAATATTTTGAGCAAACAATTATAAAACATAATGTACAAGAAAAAAATGAAGGAAAGAAAATGAATGGCTATAGGTTAATACATCATGAGAGGTGAAACGCTATACAACTATAACAAAAAATGGAGTTTATATAATATTATAAAATATCTATAGTTGACATCAGTAAGACAGACTAAAAATTTTCAAATTCAGTGCAGGTTTAGGCAATGGTAAAAGTCAAGCTGAGTAACAACAATCCAAATGATATTCCCATATACACAGATTATTAATTTTTTCCACACTGGTAAGAAGGCAATCCCATTATACAGATCTGCTGAAGTAAGACAACCAGATCTAAGAAATATGATTTGCTAGAAGCATCTAGTAAAGTGCTGTTATTTAATTACAATGTCGATGAGGAATCTATTTATAGGTTCATAGGTTCATAGGTTCGTACTAGGCTATCTGCCCTAGGGCATTTATAAGCCTAGCCAGAGTGTATGTGGCTTACACCACCCCTTAGGATGAGAATACTACACCCTTTTAGGGTTTAGTTTACTATGCCTCTGTCTAGTAGTGACACAGAGATGACCCCCGGGGTAAACTTACGATCTCCCATCCACTCGTCGAGATTTCTCTTGAATAGAGTCGGTGAGGAGCTCTGCCTAACATGGACTGGGATTCTGTTCCAGAGTGTAGGGAGCCTCTGGGTTATGAATCTGTCCCTCCAGCACGTTCTATTTATTTCTGTGTTGAGGTTTAAGTCACTTGTTCTCGTGGCTCTGATGGATTTGGATTTTCTGAGGTGGAGCATGTCCATTAATTCAGGATTGGACATGGCCTTGTACGTCAGGCACAGATCACCTCTGAGTAGGCGTGTATGCACTGAATAGAGCTGGAGTTTTTTTAAGTCGGGCAGCATATGACATGTTTAAGACCCTTTATCCTCTTGGTGAGGAACTTTTGGGGTCTTTCCAACTGCTGCAGGTGTCGGGTGAGATACATCCCAAATAGGGCATTGTACTCAATCATTGGCCTGATAAGAGAAGAGTACAGGGGCACAATGATCTCTCTTGATCTAGATGTGAAACCCTTCATGATAAGGTGGGCAATATAGAAGGTCTTCCTAACCACTTTGGCAATGTGAGTGTCAAATGAGAGGTTACTGTCAACCTGGGTCCCTAGGTCCCTGATTACCTCTTCCGTACCTAATGGATTACCGCCTATGTGGTAATTTGTCGGTACCTTGTTTTTCCCAAAGGGTATGACTATACATTTCTTGGCATTCAGCTTAAGGCCATGGCTCTGGCACCAATTATCCGTTTCTATGAGGCCTTTCTGAAGGATGTTTGTGTCCGCTGGAGTATCAATTATGGCGTCCAGTTTGCAGTCATCTGCGAACTTTGTCAGCCACAATCCTCCTATGTTTGCCTGTACCGAAAAATAAATGCCGAACAAGAGGGGTCCCAGGACTGACCCTGTGGGACACCGCCAGACTGGCTTAGAGTCTGACATAGCTCCAGCAACTCTGACCCTGTGGGTTCTGTCCTTGAGCCAGTTTGCAACCCATCTTGTGACATATGGGTTTACATTTAAGCTGGTGAGTTTGTCTATGATGCCCGAGTGGGGTATTGTGTCAAAGGCTTTTGCAAGGTCAAGGTAGGCTGTGTGAACTGCCTTGCCCTCATCAATGGCCTTAGTGACTGTTTCAAAAAGTCGACCAAGTTCAAAAGGCAGGATCTGCCCTTGACAAAGCCAAATTGGGTAAGATCCAATGTCTGTAGGTCCCCAATGTCTTTGTTTATGAGCTCCATAATGATCCTCTCCATAGCTTTGCAGACCAGGCTCGCTGCTTATGGGCGGTAATTTCCAGGGTCCGAGAAGCACCGCCTTTGTGAAGTGGGACCACTGTTGCCGCATGCCACTCTTTGGGTACGATCCTGTAGTAAGGCTAAGATTAAACAGCAGCCTTATGTGTGGGTTTAGTTCCTCTTGAGTTCATGTAGCACACAGCCCGGGACACCATCCGGGTCTGATTGATGCTGTGTTTTTAGCTTTAGAGAGGGCGGCTCACCTGGGCATCTGAGATGTTAGGAGGCTATACTCTACTGGGATAGTTATTTCACCTTTTGGGGAGGAGAAATTTGCACTGAACCTGTCTGCCAGAATGTTGGCAATGTCAGTGGGTTCAGTGTATTTTGTGTCATTTTGGACTAACTCTGAGCATATCTGGGAGTTTCCACCCAGGTTTCTAATATAGCTAAAGAAGGCCTTGTCATTGTCTTTTGTGTCTTTTGCGATTTTTCTCAAAGTTGGCCTTTGGATGATTTTATGAGTGATCGTGGTTTTTGCTATTACTGATCAGAGATGCCTTCCCTTTTAGGGATTTTGCTCTGTCATGTAGTAGCTTCCTCCTCCTGTTGTAAAGTTTGTTTATGGCTGGGGTCCACCAGACCGGCGCCTGCCTTTGGGGAATGGGTCTGGTTTTATTTGGGATTGCATGATCCATGCATTCTTGAAGGTGCCCATAGGCAAGACTGTTCTGCAATTTGTAGCATGTTACAGGCCACCCTCGCAAACTCAGGAACCTCATATGGCCTTCCTGAAAACACTGGAGAGGATCAATGTATCTCCGAACACCATCATACTAGGTGACTTCAACTACCCTAATATAGACTGGGAACACTACTCAAGCCCACACACTCTAGCCCAAAAGTTCCTGGAATTCATAAACTCAAATGCCATGGAACAACTAGTCACCATCCCCACAAGAGGAGAAAACATACTTGATCTCATCATCACGAACATGGGAGCACAATGTTCAACGCCGAAGTATGCCCCTCACTGGTGAGATCTGATCACAACCAATCTCGCTGGAGGTCCTCATCCCGCCCCCACCAAATGAAAAGACCACAGTAAAGAACTTCTTGAAAGCCTACTTCACACTTCTAAAGACTAGTGTGGTCTCCTTTTAAGGCCCCTGAGCCGCGGTAAACATTACTCAAACCGCTGAATCACTTACAAATGCCTTCTACCAGCACCTGCAGGCTGCATGGATCAGGCAATCCCAAGCAAAACAAAGACTCTTTGTACCAAAGGCAAGCGTCCAGTCTGGTGGACCCCAGCCATAAACAAACTCTACAACAAAAGGAGAAAGCTACTACAAGATAGAGCAAAATCCTTAAAAGGTAAGACACCGCTGATCACTATAAGTAAAAGCTAAGAGCTCTCATAAAATCATCCAAAGCTAATTTTGAGAAAAATAGCTAAGGACTCTAAAGACAACCATAAGGCATTCTTTAGCTATGTCAGAAACCTAGGAGGAAACTCCCAGATATGCTCAGAATTAGTTCAAAATGATGTGAAGATTACTGATCCTACAGACATTGCCAACATACTGGCTGACAGGTTCAGTGCAAACTTCTCCCCTCCCCTAAAGGAGAGATATCTATACCAAATGATTGTAGCCCCCCAAACATCTCTAACGCCCAGGTGAGAACTGCTCTCTCCAAGGCAAAGAACACAGCATCCATGGGACCTGATGGTGTCCCGGCTGTGTGCTCCATGAACTCAACGAGAATTAAACCCACAGTTAGGACAGCTGTTTAATCTTAGTCTCACCTCGGATACGCACTCCAGGGAGTGGCGCAGCCACTGTGGTCCCACTCCACAAAGGCGGTGCCTCCACCGACCCTGGAAATTACCGTCCCATTAGCTTGACAAGCCTTATCTGCAAAGCCATGGAGAGGACCATAATGGATCTCATAAATAAAGACATAGGGAATTTACAGACTTTGGATCCAACCCAGTTTAGCTTTGTCAAAGGCAGATCATGCCTTTTAAACTTGGTTGACTTTTTCAAACAGTCACCAAGGCCATTGACGAGGAAAGGCAGTCCATACAGCCTAACTAGACCTGGCGAAGGCTTTCATACAATACCTCACTGGTATCATTGAAAACTCATCAACTTAAATGTAAACCCATACATTACAAGATGGGTTGCAAACTGGCTGAGTGACAGAACCCACAGGGTCAGAGTTGCTGGCGCCATGTCAGACTCAAAGCCTGTCACAAGTGGTGTCCCACAGGGCTCAGTCCTGGGCCCACTCTTGTTTGGCATCTACTTTTCTGAAGTAGAAGCAAGCACAGGAGGGTTATGGCTGACAAAGTTTGCAGATGACTGCAAACTGGGCGCTTCTTGAAAACACATCCGGCACAGATATCCTTCAGAAGGGTCTCACAGAAACGGATAACTGGTGCCAGAGCCATGGCCTAAAGTTAAATGCCAAGAAATGCATAGTCATACCTTTCGAAAAATAAGGTTACCCCTAGCTACCATATAGGTGGCAATCCCCTGAACACAGAAGAAGTTATTAGGGACCTGGGAACCCAGGTTGACAGTAGCCTTTCATTCGACACTCATATTGCTAAAGTAGTTAGAAGACCTTCTACATTGCCCACCTTATCATGAAGGGATTCACATCTAGATCAAGGGAAGTCATAGTCTCCCTATACTCATCACTCATCAGACCAATGATCGAGTACAATGCCCCATTCGGAATGTATCTGACCCGACACTTGCAGCAGCTGGAGAGGCCACAAAAGTTCCTCACCAAAAGGATAAAGGGTCTCAAAAATCTGTCTTATGCTGCCCGACTGAAAGAACTCCAGTTATACTCAGTTGCTTACCGCTTGCTCAGAGGTGACCTATGCCTGACATACAAGGCCATCTCAAACCCAGATTTGATGAACATGCTTCATCTCAAAAAAATCTAGATCCCTCAGAGCCACAAGGGCGGGAGACTTAAACCTCGACACGGTTATTAATAGGACGTGCTGGAGGGATAGATTCATCACCCAAAGACTCCCTATGCTGTGGAACAAAATCCCGGTTTATGTGAGGCAGAGCACCTCGCTGGCCTTGTTCAAGAGGAATCTTGACCAATGGATGGGAGATCGCAGATACACCCCAGGGGTTACCTCAGTGTCACTGCTCGACAGAGGCACAGCAAAATAATGGGCATAGTTTCTCCAAACTAAAGGGGTGGCGTAAGCCACAAAACTATGGGCTAGGCTTATAAATGCCCTCAGGCAGATAGCCTAGTATGAACCTATGAACCTAAAAGCTTACTGTTGCTTTAAGGTACTCCATACGTCACATGTTTGCTCCTCACATAGCGTAGGGCACAAAGGTGATGTCCGGGCATACCATCTTTAGAACGTTTTTGCTGCTAGTCCGAACATATCTCTCGATTGTCGGTCTGAATGCCTACATCCTGTTTGCTGGTCTCTGAGCCTTTGCAGATAAGTGTCCCATTTAGCTTTTGTTTTTTCTGGATTTCTGGTTGCTTCCAGGGGTTAATGTCATCATCCAGGAAGGGTAAATGCCAGTGCTGGAGACAGATTACCCATAAAGATGTGTCAGGCTATAGTTTCAAAAACAATGCAAAGTAGGCTTTCTTCCCTTGTTTTGTATCTAGAGAATCAATGAATTAAGCTTCTTGCTAAGGATATCACAGAATGAACTTCCCACCCTGAGGGTCAACTGTTAGGGAAGAAGAAGGTTAACAAACCAAGAATGGAATCTTCAGCTGTCTAGCCTCTGCCAGACGCTTCTCCTGAGGTCAGTGAGAACCCAGAGTTTCATCCAGCTTTACTGTTGGATTCCTCTGCCATGACCGGGATGGAGGCTAGTGGGGATCCAGCTTTCAGAATGTCTGATGGGGTTTCGCAGACATCCATTTCGGATGTTCGGTGGGAACCACAGTTGATTATTTCTGACAGGCCTAGGGATGTTCCTCACATTTTAGTCTGAGAAGAAGTCCCAATTTCTGTTACTGAATGCCTTCCCGAGTCAGAGCCTTCAAAGTTTTACAGAAACTAAACATGTCTCTCCTGCTCCTATGGATCCACAGAGTGAGTGGCAGGCTTTCACTCACGGTTTGTTTAATGCTTTGATGGCATTAAAACCTCCTATGGTGGTTTCCGTTCTAGCCCCCCCCCCCCCGCCTTGGTTCTCTCCTCACCTTAAAAGGCCCAGGGAACAGGATTCCTCTAAGAAGGAGATGGATTCTGATGAGTAATCCCTTGCTTACTCTTCCTAAATTGCTTCTCCTTTGGATTATGGGCCAGAGGAAGAGGAATCTTAATAGTCCTGATATTCCATTCAAAGAAATTTCTTTTGGGGACACAATCTCCAGGATGATGGAATTTTTTAAATGGGATTGTGCTCAGGTCTCTGAAATCCATAAGAGGTTCTATGAGATGCTGCAAATGGAATCTCCGAAGCTTTCTACTATTCCTCCTGTTTTGGCTGCTTTGTTGGATGCTTTTTCCAACGCCTCTAAAGCTCCTGATTCCCTGCCCCCTGCTCCCAAGAAACCTGATAGATTTTATAGGGTGCCTCAGGACTGTAACTTTCTGTATAAATATTCTGCTGATGACCCCTCAGTGGTGTCTGTAGCCTCTGACAAGCTCTCTCATTTGCTTCTTTCACCTTGCCTGGGGTTCACAATAAACTTCAAAAAGTCTTTTCTGACACCTTCTCAATATCATGTTTTTCTAGGTTGTAGGACTCAGATGGTGCCTATGCTGGCATCCCTTCCTCCTCCCAAGGCCTTAACTCTTGTTTCCTTCTTTCAAACTGTTCTTCCTCTGGCTTCCATTACATCCAGGGAGTTTCTGAGAGTTCTGGGTTTCATGGCATTCACTATTCCTATGCTCCCTCTGGCAAAACTCCATATGAGAAATTTTCACTGGTTTCTGAAGTCAGTTTAGCTTCAGCATGCACATCCTCTAAACTTTGTAGTTTCTCTTCTTCCTTCTCTCAAGCAGGAACTACACTGGTGGATCCAGTAGCTGTATCTAAATCCAAGGATCCCTTTTTATCTTCCTCTTCCCTCTCAGGAACTGTTCAAAGATACTTCAGACATGGGATGGGGAGCAGTTTTTGACTCCCTAAAGGTGTATAGGGTGTGGTCGCCTCTTTGGCAAGGAGCCCATCAATGTCAAAGAGATGAGATCTCTTGTGCTGGCTCCTCAGGCTTTTCATGCTCTTTTCTTCCCAGGACCTCTCAATGTATTTACAGACAATAACACAGCGATGTGGAATATAAAAAAAAAAACAGCTTCTTTGCTGGTTGGCAGTCCTAGCATGGGATCTTGCTGTCCAGTATCAAGTGACTCTTTAGGCTGTTTACATTCCCTCAGGTCAAAACATTGTAGCAGATACTCTGAGCAGGTCCTTAACTCAATCCCATGAATGGATGTTGCACAGAGATGTGTGGCTGGACACTGTCCACCGGTGGGGTACTCCTCAAGTAGATCTATTTGCCTCCCCTTTGAACAGACAACTCCCTCTATTTTGTGCCAGTCCCAGGTCCTCTGGTGTGGAAGGCGGGTGCCTTCTCTTTTTCTTGGAAGGGGATGTTTCTTTATGCATTCCCACCCCTTCCTCTTATTCCAAAAGTCCTAATCAGAATTCTACAGGACTCTCCCAAAATCTTGTCAGTCACTCCCTTTTGGCATCGGTTCCCTCTTCTTCTTCATTTAGCCAAGGGCAATCATCACAAATTACCTCACGAGGTGGACCTACTCACACAAGACAAGGGATCTCTCATCCATCCCCACCTGTCCATTCTTCAACTGATGCTGTGAGTGATAGGACTTTGATTCAACATAAACACCTTTTTTCAGAGGAAGTGCTTAGGGTCTTGCAGGAGGCCTGGAAATCCAATACTAGGAAATCCTACTAATCCAAATGGAAGAGATTTTCTGTTTGGTGTCCCTCTTGTAACCTGGATCCAATCAATGTGGATGTTCCTTTGGTTCTTTCTTATTTGTGTGAATTGCTCAATGCTGGTTTGGCCTATTCTTCTGTTAAGGCCCACTTATCAGCTATCTCTGCTTGTCTGCCTTTATCTCCTCCTTTAGCTTCTAGATTTGAAGCTAAACAATTCCTTAAAGATGTTCTTCATATTAGGCCTCTCAGAAAGCCTGTTCCTCCTCCCTGGGATCTTAATTTTGTTTTGGAGAAGTTGACTCTACCTCCTTTTCAGCCTGCTACTTCAGTTTCCCTGCAACACTGCTCTTGGAAGACTGTCATTTTGTTGGCCCTTACTTCTGCCAGATGGGTGTCTGAGCTTCAAGCCCTTATGGTTTCTCCTCCTTTTTTGGTGTTTCATAAGGACAGGGTGCCCTTGCATACTAATGCTTCTTTTATGCCCAAGGTGGTTAATGAGTTTTCACTTAACCAGTTTATTCATTTGCCATCTTTTTTCTCCTTTCCACAATGTGCCAGTAAGAGGATGTTGCACACTTTGGATGTGCACAGACAGCACAGATTTTATTTGGATAAGACTAAGTCTACTAGAAAATCTGATCAGTTGTTTGTTTCCTTTCATCCTAGGTCCCCAGGTTTTGCTGTATCCAAGCAAACTATTTCTTCTTGGATTTCAAAAGCTATTTCTTTTTTTTTTATATATATATATATTTTTTTTTTTTTCATGGTAAGAGCTTTCCTTCTTTTGTAAAGGTTCATTCTACTACAGCAGTGGCTTCTTCCAGTGCTGTTTTCAAGGGGCTGGATACTAACTCTGTTACTGAAGTGGCTACCTGGACTTCCATGCATACTTTTACCAAGCACTACAAGTTGGATGGAATCTCCAGAGCCAGAGCTGGTTTTGCTAGTGCCATCCTTTATGGGTTCCTAAAGGGCTCTGCTGATCCTTCCTCCTCCCAAGCTTCTTAAGTTTTGGCATTTTCCCAGAGATTAAGAATACTGCAACACATGAATGGAAAGACATAGTACAGCTGTGTAAAATCTTACCATAACAGTAGATGTCCTTTCCTTCACTACTGCAATATTCACTACCTCCTTCTGGTCCATTTCTCTCCTGAATGTACTGGTTACCTCCTGGTTTTCCTTGGACTGGCATTCCTAATGGGGCTATCAGTTCTCAAGATGGTACATCCAGACATCACCTTTATACTCTATGCTATGCGAGGAGCATATGTGTGACGTACGGCATACCTTTAAGTGACAGTAGGCTTTTAAATACTGACTGGATGTCAGGCTGCCGAGGCAGGGAATCCCGGAAGTTAAGAATACTGCAGCAGTGAAGGAAAGAACATCAACTGTTAAGGTACGATTTTACACAACTGTACTTTCACCGGGTTACAATGACATCAGAAATGTTGGACAACTAATGAAATTTGAAGAGTTCAGATTCCACAATGTTAACATTCAATGTTTCATGTGTTCAATGCTTTTGTCTCCATGATGTGTGGTTTGATGCAGTAGTCATTCGATCATTTAAAATTCATCAGTCAATGAGTAGATGACTTCAAAACAATTGGCTCTTCATGACAGAAAGTGAATTGTCCTAAGCCTTTTTAAGGGTCTGTTCAGTATATTACCAGTATGTCAGTAATTAACGACAGTCATTGAGGCACATCCTCAGATACTGCAAGTGTCCTCCTTTAGAAAAATGAAGGCCTTAGTGAGATAATCTGGTGGTACTATGGGCAGAAAATAGCATCAAAGCTCTACGTGCGGCACAGAAAGTGACTACGCTGGGCATGTGTACAGATCCAACATGTAAAAAGAACAGGATCAAAGTGGTTTAATCAGTTTACAAAGCATCACTCTTTAGCTCACTGACAATAGGCCCCCTTACTGCAAATTAGTGAGAACAGTAATTAGTTAAATACAACCAGACAGTACTCTGAAGAAAAACATTTAATTACTGACTGGATCTAAAATATCATCTGTTTAATGGGAAACCAAAACTGTACTGTGAGACTAATATATTTTTAAGTTGGTTGTTGACAATGGCTTACAAGCCACTAGTTCATATCACTGGTGCTTTAGTGCAATAATGTGAGGTAGATGCTTATCACATGTTGTTGTTTCACTACCTCACTACCTTCTAGCTGAAGCCCCCCCCCCAAAAAAAAAAAAAACTAGCTCAGTTACAGCTCAGTTACATAAGCCTGCCTTACAATAAGAACAGTTTGCTCTGTGTGTTGAAGGGCTATCATTAAGTTTTTTTTCTTCCCAGAGTAAGCCCCATTTGATTGTGTTTAGGGAAACTCCTGTGCTGGAGAGGCAAATGAATAGTGTATTTGACTACTTCCTTCATTTCCTGCCAGAAAGTTTCTTGCATGAGGCAACTATCCAGACACGGTTAACTGAATTCTGAGTCCTGAACTGGTCACATACCAGGGATAACTATCTGGTAAATTCTTTGAGTGCTGTGGAAAACACCCAATGACATGCACATAAACAAGAAGTGCAGGTGTCCTGCTCTAAACCTTGAGACTGCTTGTGCTCCTTGTGGATGGGTTTGTGCAAGTATGTATTATTTTAAATCCAAAATAGCTAAAAGGGCTTATGAATAAATTAGCAGGATCTTGGATAGATAACATTCTGAACTTCCAAACTTAAAGGACGTCATTCAGAAGAAACGTGGAGCAGGACTCCGACAGGCATCTTTATCTGGAACCTACTGTAAGTTACATACTTAATATGTCTATATCCAATGCCCACAATGATGTCACCCAGCCTGCACTAAGCCACGGTAGCTAAAAAAGTCAAACTTCCTTCAAGAAGTGTTATGAGACACCAGATCCCCCAAGCTAGTCAAATGCTGAGACAGACATAACTGTCCCTTAACCAGAGTCACTCACAATGAGATAGCACTGTTATTAAAACATTTACTTTTCTGGCATTTATGTTATAGACTAACAGAGGTCACAGCACCAGTAAAGAACCCATTCATACAGAATGAAAACTAATCTGTATGCTGTACATCTTGAAAAAGGTTGTTAATAAGTTAAAGAAATGCCTAACTGGTGTATTCCTGGACTAACCAAAACTCAGTGTATGTTAGGAGTCAGCCGATTTGCCTTCATCTCTGATTCAAGAAATGTGTTTTTACTGCAATGTCTAAACTAGAGAATTTTTCTTCAAGACTTACCTTTGAGTCAGTGGTTCTTTTACCAGAACATCTGGAACTTCATATCTTGGTTTCAGGGGTGCCAATTCATTTATTTTAATCCTGACCACATTTCCAACAATACTGTAAACTTCCACTAGAAGAAAGACCTAGAAAATAAAGTAATACTTAAACTTTCTTTTCTACTGAAATGATTATAAAGTACAGTTTTGTACCTACCATAAATGTAGATGTTCGAGGATCCACATTGCTGCAGTCCTATAAGGCCCAAAATCCAAAACAAAAATATGTACAATATATACAAACTCAGCTGAACATAACATCTACATTTATGGTAGGTACAAACTGTACTATGTTCTTCATTCCACATTGCTGCAGTCCGGAGGCTGGCAAATCATAAAAGAGGAAGGTGGTAATGCTTAGAGAAAGTATAAAATATCCTTATTGCCACCCCCTTAGAAAAAGCTTGTGAAGTGGCAGTAGCCCCAGTGAAGGAGCCTAATCCCAGCTGGAATCTCCTTGCCATGATGGGAATAACAAAATGCAATGCAAAACCCAATCCACCGAGAAATAGTTTGTTTTGACACAGGCTTGCCCTGAGAGAACAAGCAAAAAAGAAAACAACTGCTGAGACTGCCTAAAATCCTTAGTCTGCTCAAAGTAATAACGCATTGCCTGTGTACATCTAAAGTGTGCAAAATCTTTTTCCCTTTGTTTTGGGGATCTGCATAAAACGAGGCAAATGAATAGTCTGGTTTAAAGCCACACTAGAAAACCACTTTAGCATAAAGGAAGGATTTGTAACGTAATGATACCCCTATCCTTATGAAAAATCAAAAAGGCAACCGCCATAAGGGCCTGTAACTCAGAAACCCTTCTTGCAGAAGTAATGGCCAACAAAAAGCAGTCTTCCATGACAAGTATTTCAGTTCAGCAGTCGCTGCAGGCTCAAAAGGTTGTAGAGTAAGTTTCTCCAACACAAAATTGAGATCCCAAGCAGGAGTAGGAGCTCTGGGGTCTTATATTCTTTGCCCTCTAAGAAATTGCTTGAACAAAGGATGTGAAAACAATGGTGGGTCACAATCATAGTGAGCTGAAATTGCTGCAGCATGAATCTTAATGGAAGAGAAAGACAAACCTTTGTCCAATAACTCAGTAAGATATTGAAGAGCCACACTCAAATTAGGCTCAAATCTCCAAATTCTTAGCTGCAGCCCAAAAATATAAATCTCTTCCATTTTTCTGCATACACTTTCCTTGTACTAGGTCTTCTGGCTTCCATAATCACATTTAAAACTTGTTGAGGAAGTTGAGACCTGCTGCTTTTAAAACAGAATATGCCAGGCTGTTAGATGAAGAGAGTGAAGCTTGACATTGAGCAGACGACCGTCCTTCTGAGACAACAGATGTGGAATCAAGGGTAAAGGCCATGGGGCCTTCTTTACCAGACTCCTCAGTAATGGGTACCAGTGCTGCCGAGGCCAATCTGGAGCTATTAAAATCATCCTTGGCTTGTCTTGTCTGACCTTTAGAAGCACCTTTGGAAGAAGAGGCAGAGGTGGAAACGCATACACATGAAGATTTTTCCAACTGAAAGAAAGAGCATCCACTTTCCAAGCTGTGTGATGAAACCTCTTTGTGCCAAACTTTGGCAGCTGGTGGTTTAGTGGAGAAGCGAACAGATCTATGTCTGAGTTCCCAGGACACTGTCAATTTTGAAATACATGAAGATCCAGTTTCCACTGTGGGGATCCATGATTTGTCTGCTTAACACATCTGCTAAGGAGTTCTGTGCTCCGCAGAAACCTTGCCTGAAGAGTTAGTTGCAAGCTTAACGCAGTCTCCCATAAAATCATTGCTTGCCTGCACAATGGGTAAGAATGTGTTCCCCTTGTTTGTTGATGTACCACATGACAGTTGTGTTGTCTGTTAGAATCAACACCTGCCCTGGAAGAAGTAATTGAAAGCGATTAATGCAAACTGGACTGCTAACATCTCCTTCATGTTGATATGTAGATGCTGTAGTCTGGCAGGCCACTTGTCTTGTATCCACTTTCTATTTAGATGAGCTCCCAAGCAATGTCTGAGGCATCTGTCGTTAGAATTTGACTCTGGCCGGGTCACAGCGAGTCCCTTGTTTAGGTGACATTCCTGAGCCCACCACAAAAATTCCTTTTCAATGCAAGGTATTATTTGAATGACAGTGTCCAAATCCTGGCAGTGCTCTGTCCATACATTTTGAGATACCATTGTAGCTTCCTCATATGCAGTTTGGCATTGGGAAGCACCAGAATACAAGATGCCATGAACCCTAAGGCATGAAGGACTGTCCTTGCAGTCAGCCCGACTGAAGAGATAGTTGATGGAAGTAACTGAAAGATTCTTTTGTTTGTCCTGCTGTATTCAGTCTCACACCCAGAAAGCACATGTCTTGAGAGGGTACTAGACTGGACTTTATTTCGCTCACAGAATACCCTAGGCATCTTAGCACTGCTATGACATATTCCAAATGCTGTAGAAGGTCTTCCTTTTCTTGAGCCAGAATCAGGCAATCGCCCAAGTAAGGATAGATTTGAATTCCTTTTAGCCTGAAGTAAGCTATCACTGAGCCAGAACCTTGTGAATAGTAGATAAGCCAAAGGGCAATGCAGAGAACTGATAATGAGAATTTCCAGCTCGAAACGCAGATACTTTCTGCAACTTAGTCTTATAGGCACATGAAGGTAAGCTTCCTTGAGATCTAAAGTTACCATCCAGTGATTCTTGCCCAGCAGAGGTAAAAGCTGTTGTAACGCCAACATTTTGAACTTGGGAATGTCCAGATAAGTGTTGAGGATAGATAAATCCAAAATTGGTCTCCACTAGAACAGGCGAGAATAAAATCCTAGGCCCCTTTCTGGCACAGGAACCGCTGAATGGCCCCTATTTGGAGCAACTGAGAAATTTGCTTGTGAGCCTCTTGTCTTTGTAGAGGAGGAATGTCTGGCATGCCTTTGAAAGGAGGCAAGGAATGGAAATAAAACCTGTAACGTGAATGATATCCAGAACCTTAATGTCTTAGGTAATTAAATCCCAATTTTCTTTGATAAGAGACTGTCTTCCTACTAGTGGTGCCGCCAGGCTTAAAGGGTACTGGCAGCTGAAAGGGCAGGTCATTGGGTCTGCTTACCTCACTAGAAGCCTGAGCAGGTGAACTCCCTGTCCTAGGCCTAAAAGCACCCTGAGCTCTGAGACCTACCTCTAGACTGGGAATCATAAGCAGGATAAGTCCATCCCTTAGCAGGCCAATTTCTACTAAACTTCGGAGGCTGCACCTGCAAAAAATCCTTAACAGTTTGCATAGACTTAGCCTTGTCCTCCATCTTCTTTAAAACTGCTTCCACAGGCGAACCAAACAACACATCAGACTGTAAAGGAGCATCCAAAATCCTTGTCTTAACATGTTCAGCTAAATTCTGATCTCTCAGCCAGGCGTGCCTACGAAGAACAGAACCAGTGGCAGCCACCCTGGAGGAGGCCTGCACAGCATCAAAACCACATTGCAAGGAATGTTTACCCACCTGTTCAGACACATGAACTAAATCCTGCAACTCTTTACAGTCAATACCTTCCGCCAGAGCATCCACCTTAGATTTCAACTGTGAAAGAAGATAATTCTGATATTTTAACATGTGAAACTGACAATTCAACGAAAGAAGTATACACTTTCTTTCCCCATCTATCCAAAGCCCTTGCCTCTTTATCAGGAGGGACAGGATTTTTAACAACTGAGTCCTTTACACCTTTAGGCCCCTGAGAGACAGTTTCGGTCAGCCCTAGGACTCTTAAAAGATACTTATGAGCTTCAGGCACCCTATAATACCTATCCGGTTTAACTGGAGCAGGAGGCAAAGAATCAGGATTCAAAAACATCTTCCACCACATTCAAAACAGGAGGTATAGCTAAAGGCCTATGCTGGGGTAAAACAAGAACTCCCTAAGCCTTTTCCTGGAATCAGAGAAATCTTGGCCTTCCCATTTAAAATGCTCCCTCATGGAATGCAAAGTCTCTGAAAATGAAAATCCTCAGGAGGAGAAGCTGAAGGAGTAGAATCATCCACATCAGAATCAGAATAAGTAGGGAACTCCTGCAAGTCTTCAGCAAGACTCAGAAGCGCATTGCTCAAAACTCTCAAACTCAGGTTCCACCCTAGGCCTCTTATCAGGAGGGGCATAGAACCCTTATCATAGTAATCAAATCTTCTGCCATTTTAAGCATATGTTTCTTAGGCAAAGACCCTGAAGCACTAGGAGAAACCCCCACTGAAGCAAAACTTGGCCTGCCCCTTAAGGAAGCCTTGGGAAACAGAAGGGGAGGCCCTAACCACCTTAGGAAGTGAGGGAAGAACAGCCACCTGAGAAGCCCCCTCAGCCTGGCCTACTTCCTGAGAGGAAACATCCTGTAACAGTAAAGTCTCTCCCTGAGACTCCAAAGAAACACCTGGCAAAACCTCTGGCTCCACTCTGGGACTGTCGGTTCTTCCCCTAGGTTTTGCTGTTTTGTCCTATAGTTACAACGCTTCCCAAACACTAACCTGGCACAGTCTAACCTTCTCTTAATAGTGCTTGTTAAATCTAGCACAAGAGCATCCAACAACGCCGTGCTCAGGCCCTAAACAAGGTATACACAAAGTATGGTAATCCCTATGAGGTATCTGTTTCAAGAAATACAGTTATTTACTTTTTCTGACATCCGTTAAATACTGAGGCAAGAAAAACAAAATAATCCCAACGGGTACTTAGCCAACACTTCAGAAACTTTCAGAACGCCAACCTGCACTCGCAAAATTGCTTCTGCATCGACCATGGACCGACGTCAGCCATATACTTTGGTATTCGGGCCGACTGGACAGCGGACTACCCAATTGTTAGGACTGCAGCAATGTGGAATGAAGAACATCATATGTTCTTGTCAGAGACTTGTCAAAGGCAGTCTTAGATGCTTTCTCTGGCCAATGTTTGTCCACTATCCTGCATATGATTACCTTTCATTCACCACCCACCTGAAGTTTGCATAGGGGGCATCTAACCAGATGCCTAACCCATTCCTTGAGACAACTGAGTGCCTATGTGGGCTGATCTTGTCCTTAAGAGTCTCAAGAAAGTGGGATTCCAGTGTCTCAGCAGACATTGGTCTTGTCAACAAAATTTATAGAACTTACCTGGCCAACAAATTTAAATAAAAGTAAAAATACGTGGGCTGGCCAGCTGGTATGAGGCAAGGAGTCCAGCCACTCTACCAACAATCCGGTTCTGGAATGGACGCTGGCATCCAAAGGACCAGTATAGAGGAGGAAGAGAAAAGTTTTTTTTTTCTCACCTCCGAAGAAACAGTTAATGCAGAAAACTTAGCTGCATCCTGGCAGAGGAGGGAATGACCTCCTATGACCAGTGAATAAGAGCAGGTGTTTAACAGCAGAGAGTATTAAGTGGACACATACACAAAATTGTGCTGTCACTGTCATGTCACAGCATGCTGCCACAAAATAGGTGAAGTAAAGTAAATCCATCCATCCATCCATCTACAACCCCTTTATCCCATGGGGTCAGGGTGTCACTTCAACAATGACAATCACCTAGAACCAAGGTTTACAGCGCTGGGTGGCTAGCCCTGTTGCAGTAGTTCATCTACACAACACACTTGCTCACAGACTCACACCTATGGTCAATTTAGAGTGTCCAATCCACCTACTGCATGTCTTTGGAATGTGGAAGGAAACCACAGCACAAGGAGGAAATCCACCCAAACACAGGGAGGACATGCAGACTCCGCACAGAAGGCACCACAGCTGAGAATCAAACTGGGAACCTCTTGCTGTGAGGCAACAACACTATCCTCTGTGCCACTGTGCTGCCAAAAGTAAAATAAACAGAAGTAAACAGATAAATATATAAAAAAATTAGGAAAAGGTTGTACAGCACCTCTGCATGTACCATTCAGAAAATATAAGCACCACCTGTCACATCAAAGAAACAATCAGTTTTATGTAATCTAGTATGCAGTGCATAGATAATACATGTGACCCAGAGAAACACAGATTCCTCAATTCAAATGATGCAAGAATAAGGACTGACTTCAAAAGTATTGTTCCATAAATAAATTCTGGAATATGTATGAAGCATTTTCAGTATACCTGTTTCCTGTGTTTAAAATAAAATCTCACTGCTTTTATGCACAGAAATCAGAGCAGTCACAAGACAAAGAAATCAGTAACTACTTGAACGAGGTAAAAAAAAATAATGAATTAAGAACTTTGGTTGCGCTATATGAAGTATAGAGTCAAAGCAGTGCCAATTCAGAAAGAAGACATTTAAATTATATCATGTACAGTATAGTCATGAAAAACTATGACAAATCATTCTGTTTCAGCACTGCACACTGAAAACAACTTCTTAGAGCGGGATAGCAAAGAAGTACCACAGCAGAAAAATAGAGGACCCAAATAAAAGAATGCTGGCTAAAATGAAAACCATATAGACCAATATATTTGCAAAGGTCCCTTTCTCAAGGAATCATAACAGATACATAAACGTACATTTACTTCAGAGGTATTGCACTAAACAAAGAGTCAGAACAGGAGCAAAATAAAGAAACAACTGTGGAATATATATATATATATATATATATATATATATATATATATATATATATCTGCAACTCCCTTTATCAAGGCATCATGGGAGATATACAAATTCCCCTAAAAAATAAAATATATGTTTTGGTACAGTGGCTCCTGAAGGTGGTGAGTGCAGAAAGGCAGAGCACAGGACAACCACTGAAGTCTTACCTTTCCCAGTTGGACGGGAAATCTTCACATACTCGTCTATATGGTAAGTGTTTTTTTCATGTTCATCCACTGCAGGAAAGATGTTAGCAAATGAAGACGTGGCTGCTTCTCCCTCAGATCATTGTACATTATGAGGTGGTCAAAGGTCATTCATCACTCACGGTTAGATATAAGAATTTTTTGTGGTATCTGACTTGCTTTTATTATTTATTTATTTTTTATTTTATTTTATTTCTTGCTACCCAGGAACTCAACCAATGGCTCCTCTACTTACAACCTATCAGCTCACTCATTCTGGGAAGATGAGAGCCAGGCATTCCAAATTGAGATGCGATCCCTACAACCCTTTCTTTCCTACCCAGAATCCCAGCATGACTGCCATTCTTCAGCAAGAGTTGGGTGGTACGATGCAAGCTAGACTTCTGGTCAAAGGTGTGACCTTCCTTTTCCCCAAAGCAGCACCCTCTCCAACCACTGCAGTTCCACTGAGCCCACAATCACTGTCCTCTGACAAGAAGTGTTCCTACACACACACACACACACACACACACACACACACACACACACACACACACACACACACACACACACACACACACACACACACACACACACACACACACACACACACACACACACACACAGAGTGCTCCTCCCCTGCTTCCTTGTGCTTCAGCACACTACGACCACCTACAACTCCAATGGGTGGCTCCTAGTTCTCCCACTAGTTGTTACCCTTTTGGTGAGCCACAGCTGCCTCCTTCCTTCCAAGATAGGTGAACCAGCAGCAGCTGCTCATTCCCACCCTCCCCAACCAGCTCCTAGAGACTATGAAGGAAGCAGTGCCAGGTCCCTGACTCAGAAGCTCAGTAGGGGCTGTGCACAAATCCCCAGTTATCAGAGTCTTGGTTAATAGCAGTCATACAACTAATTATACAGAAGAAATCAAAAGAAAATGAGGAACCAGGTAAGTCTGTCCTCTGTCTCCTATGCTCTTTTTTTCTAGACATGACAGTTTTGGCAACCAGGATTAGTTCGGTGGACATTACTCCCAAATAAGGGGAGGGCTTTCAAACTCCTAGCTGATGATGCCTACACAGTGATGGCTAAGGATAAAATGGGTAACAGGCTCAGGCCTGTAGATCTTTCAAAAGTCTGGAATACAATCAGGCCTCCACTGCAAATGTATTCAGACATTTGTTGTTGGAGTTAGTCCAATGAGAATGTTACTAGCAGATATGAAGACAACTATGGCATCCAAAGCCACATGTGGAGTAAGGATGGCTGAGGAAATATTATGGGCCAGTACTACAGTACTAAAGAACAAAACACAGGGCTTACCAACTAAATGGAGTAAGGCAGCCTTTCTCTCCCTGTCTCTGGTAGGAGTAATGTCACTCATATGATAATACTGCCTCACCCATTCTATGCATTCGGACACATCAGTTCTACCTCAGGCAAAAAAAATGTGAAGGGTCCACAATTTGTTTGTGATAAATTCCTGGGAACTAGGAGCATATGAAAACCTAAAACACAAAGCCACTCAGGAACAATGTACATTACAATAAGATCAATAGCGGTAATGGCTCCCTAATTAAATGCTGAAAAGACTGAAAACCTGGAGAAGACTGACTCTTGAAAACAAGAAGTTATGTACTTTCCATAACATTCGATGTATGTAGTCCATCTCGCCTCACATTCTTACTCGTGGGTTCGGAGCTGAACCTCGGCTCTGACTCGGCCATACTCTAGATCGAAGTCTTCAATTGGCTCGTGGCTAAGAGGTATCCCATGCTGCACTGCTCCCTTTCCCCAGATCTTGTTTGTTGCAAGCTCAGGCAATCACACCCCACACACACAACACATAGAGAGGAAGAATCAGCCCAACAACCAAAGGAGTATTGAAACCAAAACTAACCTCTAGACCCACCAGGAGGGGGAAGGCGGGAGGGTAAGTAAGAATGTGAGGTGAGATGGACTACATACATCGAACGTTATGGTGAGTACATAACTTCTTGATGTTATGTAGTCCAGTCTCGCCTACATTCTTACCCGTGGGACAGTGTCCCCAGCACCTGAACCTTGGGCGGCTCACTGGAAAATACTCCTGAGCACTGTGGAACCAAAGGAAGATCTGCCTCTGGATATCAAATCCAATTTGTAGTGACTGACAAATGTGTGAGGAGATGCCCATACAGCCGCAGCACAAATATTATCCATAGACATCCTGGCCTGAAATGCCGTAGAGGTAGACAGTGATTGTGTAGAATGAGCCTTCACCTTAAAAGGTAATTCCTTACCTCGTGAGGCATAAATGAAGGAAATAAAACTACGGATCCATCTGGATAAGGTTACTTTAGAGACAGGAGACCCAAGTCTATTGTCTGAAAATGAGACAAATAGCTGATCTGATTTCCTAAGATCTTTCGTTCTATGTAAACAGAAATCCAATTGTCTATGAACATCTAGCTGGTGGAATTTGAATTCTGCCTTATTAGAAAATTCTGGGAAAAACACAGGCAGCTCAATAGACTGGTTGAGGTTAATAACCGAAGCAGCCTTTGGCATAAAGGAAAGATTTGGTCTGAGGAAAACCCTATCCTTGTGAAATACCAAGTAAGAAGGTTTAACTGACAAAGCTTGGAGCTCAGAGACTCGCCTAGCTGAAGTGATGGCTACCAAAAAGATTGTTTTCCATGATAAATATTTCAAGTCACAAGTAGCTGCAGGCTCAAAGGGAGACGAAGTGAGACACTGTAGCACAAAATTGAGGTCCCATGACATTATGGGATCAAAGACTGGGGGCCGGAGCATCATAGTGCCTTTTAAAATGCCTTACAAAGTCTATGCACCATTAGACTGGGTTCATTAGCGACATGAAAGGTGGAGATAGCCGCTAACTGAACTTTAATGGTTGCGGTAGCTGACCCCTAACTGAAAAGCATGGAGAGAAATTCCAGAACTGATGAAATTGGTGCAGTGTAAGGGTCAATTTGCCTTTCATGAGCCCAGATGTAGAATCTTTTCCATTTACTGGAATAAATATTCCTAGTCGAAGGCTTATGGGAAGAAGACAGAATATGAACTACTTCCGGAGAAAAATGATGAAGCCTGACTAGTGATGGAACTGGAGTAGCCAAGCTGTCAGCCGGAGGGTCTGAAAAGAGGGATGGAACTGCCCTGACATATGAGTCAATAGGTCTGGCTGTGGGTCCAGAATCCAGGGGTCGTCCATGAGATAAGGATGGAGAAAGGGGAACCAAATTTGACGAGGCCAGTGTGGAGCAATCAGAATTCCCAAGAATTGTGCTTTCTGAATAACCTTTGCTATCAGAGGAACAGGTGGGAAAAGACATAAAGTAAACTGGAGGGCCAATCGTGAACTAGAGCGTCCCTGGGTGTCTCCCCCTGAGGGAAGATGAGGGTGAAGTAGCTGCTGCACTTGGTATTGAGGGGACTGGCAAATAGATTGCAGCAAGGCTGACCCCATCTGTGGAAAATCTGCTCCGCAACTTGCTTGTTCAGGGAACACTCGTGAGGCATCAGAATAGCTCTGCTCAACCTGTCAGCAATTACGTTGGACTTCCCCGGAATGTGCGTTGCCACAAGAAAGTGTTGGAAGACACTGTCCACTGCCACACTCGAATAGCCTCTCTGCAAAGGGGACACGATTTGGTTCCTCCCTGTTTGTTCAGATGCCATACCACCGACATGTTGTCCGAGTGGATTGCAATCGTCCTGAGAGGAAGAAAGCTCTGGAGTGCTTGCAACGCTAATAGCACTGCTCTCATCTCCAAGACATTGATATGCAAATGTATCTCGTGCTCTTGCCACATACCTTGGACTGTCCTGTCGAGATAATGGCCCCCCCCCACCCAATCTGGGAGGCATCCGTGGTCACAGTGGCAACTGGAGGAGGTGGAACGAAGGGCTTTCCCACAATGAGATTGCTGGTCTGAAGCCACCAGCATAGATCTTGCTTGCACTTGTTTGTAATCATAATAAGATGAGAAAGCGGAAGGTGTTGTAGGGACCACTGAGCAAAGAGCAGCCAATGAAGGAGCCTCATGTATAATCTTGCAAGAGGGACTAGTATAATTGTGGCAGCCATTGTCCCTAACAATTTGAGAATCATTTTTGCCTTAAACTTTTTCAATGGAAGCAACGCGTAGACCTGTTGTTGCAAAACCTGAATTCTTTCTTGTGGTAAGAAAGCCCTCATGAGCACGGTGTCTAACTCGGCGCTTATAAAGGTGACACACTGCGAGGGCAACAAGGCAGACTTTTCCCAGTTTAGTGTGATACCCAATCGTTGACACAGCACAATGGTGGCGTCCCTGGTCTGTAATAGTAGATGCCTGGTGGTGGCAGACAGGAGCCAGTCGTCTAGGTACGGAAACACTTGGAATCCCTGACGTCTCAAGTGAGCCATCACCACTGCCATACATTTGGTGAACACCCTGGGAGCTGTAGTGAGACCAAAGGGCAGGGCTCGAAACTGAAAATGACTGGCTCTCAGCTGGAAGCGTAAATGACTTCTGGATGCCCTGTCCATCTTTATATGGTAGTAAGCATCCTTGAGGTCGATGGAGCACATCCATACTTCTTTCCCCAACAATGGGAGAATAGACTGTAAAGTGACCATTCGGAACTTGGACTTTTTTACATAGAGGTTCAAGCGGCTGAGATCCAAGATGGGTCTCAGGTCCCCTGTTCTTTTCGGCACCAAAAAGAATCTTGAGTAAGTCCCTAATCCGAGCTGGTCTGAGGGGACATGCTGGATGGCTCCTTTTGCTAGCAGCTTTAGAACATCTGAAGCTGCGGAATCCCTTTAATTGGGTGGAGCATCTGGGATTCTCTTGGTTGGCGGGGGATGAGAAGAGAAGGGAATATGATATCCTCCGGAAATTATCTTTAATACCCACTCGTCCTGGGTGATGCCTTACCAGGCTTCTGGGTATAGCGAAATGCGACCCCCGACTGGCTCTGGGAAGCGCAGTTGGGACTCCCATCAGGAGCGCTGGTAGGAGAAACAGCGAAAGCAATCATGGTCCCCCTGGTTAAGCAGGCCTCCTCTGCCTCTCGGGCAGTGTCTACCTGAGTTACCACCCCCTACCCTGTCTCTGGAGGGGGAATCACTTTGTGCGTCTTGAAAAAACCTCTGCGGCTTTCTGAACCACATTTTTCCCACTCTTCTGGCCCTTGGGATAAGGTCTAGAAGGCATGGAAAAATGGACTCCCATGGCAGACAGGGTTTTTCCTTCCTGCTCGCACCTAGTGAGAGTATCCTTCACCTTGGTTCCAAACAACAATGAACTGCCAAATGGGGCGTTGGTGAACGTAGACTTGAAGGTCTCCGTAAAATTACACAGGAGCATCCAGGAGTGCCTCCTAAGAGAGACTCCTGAACTTGCTGCCCTACTCGCTCCATCGGCTGCATGCGAGATCAGCCTCATGGAGGAGTTAGTAATGGAATTTAGAGTAGATATCTGGGGATTGACCTTCTGAGCCACTACGTCAGAAACGTTACCCTGCAGAGACTCTCCAAGCTTTTTCAGGAGATCTCTTTGGAGCCTTGTAAAATGTGATAAATAGTTCAGCGACCGCAGAGTAAAGGCCGCTGAAGAAAACATACGCTTCCCATACCGGTCCATGGTCCTTGACTCCTTGTGAGGGGGATGGACGGTAGATGAAGTCTCAGCTAATTTCTTCTTGGTGGCCGCTGCCACCACCATGGCATCTACTGAAATGCCCTTTGTGAGAAATTCCTTGTCAGCAGGGGCGGACCGAAACTTGTTGAGTCTCCTGGGGACTGGATCCACAGTGTCACGGGTTTCCCACACCCTTCGACAAACAACATCCAGGAGTTCATCGAACGGGGGAGAAACCCAAGAGGTGGAGAGTTGAGACCCAAAGGCCTTCAGGAACACCGACTCCTCCTCAGAGGGAGATTTGGAGGGCCAGTTGCCTCTCTGCTTCAAGATCTCCAGGATATCTGAGAAAGAGATATCCTCAGAAGACGACTTGGGGGACCCCACTGACTCCTCGAGGTCAGTGTCCGAAGTGATAGACTCATCCTGGGAGTCGATGTGCTTCCTCTTGCACACTCTTTTTCTGGGGGTCTCCTCAGGCAAACATTCTGGGGAGACCTCAGAAAGTTGGGGACCACTCATGGAGTTATCCTGAGGCCTTGGGTCTCCGCTGTCCAAGGACAGAGGGTGATAAGAAACTGATACCGGTGCTGGAGGGGGTAGAGTGTCGGTGCAATCAGATGCAGCTGAGGACCTGGCCAGCATGCTCCGCATGACCTTGAAAGCTGATCCCTCCGGCTCCAAAGAGCGACCAACTGTGGAAGCCCTCAGAGCCAAAGGGATAAGGTCCGAAGCCGAGGCAGGGCCCAAGCTCACTCGTGCTGAAGCACTGAGCAGGAGGCTCAGAGCCGAAGAAGATCGACCCGAGACCTCTCCCTCGGGTCCGACCGAGGAACTATGATCCCTGGACCCCGCAGATGGAGCCGACGGGGCTGGAGCAGAGATCGGAACTGAGATGCCAGGATGGGCTACTGGAGCCAATGCAAAGGCATCAGACGGAACCGACAACTCTGGCTCCGAAGGCCGAGAAAGGCTCGGAGGAGGAACATACGAGGATGGATGGGTGACAGGCTCTGGGGCCGAATTGGCTGGAGCCAAAAACAATTTGGCCAACAATGGTGATTGTGATTGGAGCAGTCTCTGTACCACTCTATCCACACCATCGTCCGAGAGAGTCCTGGAGGACCTAGAGGATATCTGGACCTCCCTACAGATGGAGACTTACGAGGAGAAACCGGTCTAGAAACTGGAGACCAGCTCCGAACAAGTATCTCCGTCACCGGCTCCGAGAGACTGGGAGCCGATGTTGACTTGGTCAATTCACCCACTTCCTTCGGCCCCAAAGCCAATGGAGCCAAGAAAGCTGAAGTAGACTTGGCAACTTTCTCTGGCAGCTCCAATAAAACTGATGGAGCCGGAGAGCGTTTTTTTGATTTAGAGGTCTTGTCTGCTTTAGAGGGAGAGGACTTAGAACTGGAAGCCCACTCCAAGTCTTCTTCAAAGGAGGGTTTCAGTAATCCTTTCAGAATCAGTTTGTTCTTCCTCTCTTGAAGAACGCGTGGGCTAAAGGCGTGACAGAACACACAGGATTCTTGGAGGTGGATAGGCCCCAAGCAATATACACACACAGGCTGCCCATCAGTAATAGACATTTTATATCCACACTTATCACATTTTTTGAAGCCCGAAGGCTTGTGTTCTTTTGTAACCTTAGACATATTGGTATGACACTGCACACAATATGAGAAGACAAACCCGACACCAACAACAGAAAAACGCGGGAACTATGCCTCTAAATTAAACAGTCATAGAAGAGTAAACACCACAGGGAAGAAAGGACCTCTAACTTAAACGGTCCTGACAAACAAAACAAGGGAGGACTAGGTCCTCTAAGTTAAACGGCCCTAGCCCAAAGGGACGGGGCAACACTGGAACAAACACACACAGGGAAACTGGGATACACACAACTAGAAGAAAGGACTAGGTCCTCTAACTGAAACGGGCCTAGCCCGTAAAATGGGAAGAAACGCAAACGGGATACCAAGACAAAAAGCCAAACAGGCAACACAAACAGTTTTCTTATCAAAAAACAGAGATTAGCTATGAAAACAGCTTTTGGAGCAACAAACTACTAAAAAGTAGAAGAAAGTTATACTTAGCCATGGCCAAGAGGGAGACCACGTCTGAGCTGTACGAGCGGCAAACGAGATCTGGGGAAAGGGAGTAGTGCAGCATAGGATACCTCTTAGCCACGAGCCAATTGAAGACTTCGAGCTACAGTATGGCCGAGTCGGAGCTGAGGTTCGGCTCCGAACCCACGGGTAAGAATGTAGGCGAGATTATACTACATAACATTAACTCTCCTCCCTAAAACTTCTTTTTGCAGGTATGGAGGCACCCCCCCCCCCCCCCACACACACACACACAAATCCCTAATACTTATATACACCAACTTCTAGATCACCATAACTCAGATAAAATGGAATATTCTGAGAAATGGTATCCTGGTCTTAGTATATGCAAGTCCATGCTTTCAGCCTTACTGTTTCCACATTCCAGACTTGCTCTAGCAGACCCTGACATTTCAAATAGTTATCAGCAGTAACAACAAGCTTTCTCAAACTGAATAATACAAAGGACAAGTACACCACATTATATAATCAGAACAGTCTGTCGCATAAATTCAATCAAATAATTATCTAAAGTACTTTGCCTTTAGAGCAAGTTTTAAACACACATGCCATTAAGGCCAAGTGAAACACTAACTCTTAAGATGTTAATCCATCTATAGTCCTTATCTTCTGTATCTAATTTAATGTTGCCCCCTCTCAAACACTCATCTACCACATGCAGTGCTGCAAATTTAAAAATATGATATTCACTGGTTTCGGAAATATGTTTATAAAACACTTTTATTAAAACATTATCTATCTTCTTATTCCAGACAAATGATCCCCTTTAACTTCCTATCTGTCATACTCACATAAAAGGAAAGACATGTCTGTTAATGGAAATATATACAATATTTTTTAGTATCACAATCTGCATACACCCCAAAAGTACAGTTGTGTACACTTACCATAAATGTAGATGTTCGAGTGTATTAACTGTTGTAGCCATTGCATTTGGGTTATCTGCCTGCAGGTAGCCCTCAGCCGGCCTGAATATCAATGTCTTGGATTCCTGCATCGCATGCTGTCTCTTCTTCCATGACGTCAGGTCATCAGGGGTATAAAACATGCAGCCGACACCATTACATCAGTTTTTCTTACCCCAGATGTCAGGTGCCCCCACAATGGGAAGCAATTATATGATATGTTACACCTCCATCAAAAAGCAAATACACCAGAAAGCTTAAAACAAGAAGCAAAGATAGAGACAAAATAAGTCAGGGGGCTTGAGGGAGGATACCCAGGACTGCAACAGTGAATACACTCGAACATCTACATTTATGGTAAGTGTATACAACTGTACTATGTTCTTCATGTTTCACTGTTGCAGTCCTTACATTTGGGTAGATTCTCAAAGCTAAGAAAGGGAGGAGGAAGTTACAGAGCATAAGGACCAGCTATTAAGCCCTGCAATACTGCAGTGGCAAAACCAGCTCAGATTTAGAAAAAAAAAGGCACGTGGTAATGCTTGGTGAAGGTATGAACCGAGCTCCAGGTAGCAGCTTCTAGGATGTCCCTCGTAGGGACTCCTCTGAGAAAGGCTGTAGAGGTAGATGCAGCCCTGGTGGAATGTGATCTTATCCCGTGGGGTAGGTTTTCCATGGTGTTTATAGCAGAAATTAATACAATAGGCTATCCATTTAGAAATGGTTTGCTTAGAAATGGCCTTCCCCTCTGCCTCTGCAGCAAAGCCAACTAGCAACTGTTCAGATTTTCAGAGAGGCTTCGTCCTGTCCAAATAAAATCTAAGTTGTCTGTGCACGTCCAAAGAGTGCAGAATTCATTCTCCTTTGTTTTGTGGATTAGGAAAAAAGGTAGGCAAATGAATGGACTGATTTAGGGCTACACTAGACACCACCTTGGGCACAGAGGAAGGATTGGTCCTGAGCGAAAACCTGTCTGAATGGAAGATAATGAAGGGCTCCACTGCCATGAGGGCGTGTAATTCAGACACTCTTCTTGCTGAACTGATGGCTAGAAGGAACGCTGTTTTCCAAGAAAGGAATTTCAACTCTGCAGTTGCAGCTGGTTCAAATGGAAGGAGAGTGAGCTTTTTCAATACAAAGTTAAGGTCCCAGGCTGGAGTAGGGGCTCGTCTGGTGTGTCTTAATTTTTAGCCCCTCTAAGGAATTGCTTTAACAGTGGGTGAGAGAAGAGGAGTGGTTCAGTATTATAATGTGCTGAAATTGCAGAGGCATGAATTTTAATTGACGAGAAGGATAGGCCCTTGTGGAGTATTTCTGTTAAGTACTGAAGAATATTAGGTAAACTGGGCACCATAGTGCCCATACCCTGGGTCTGGCTACAGGAACAGTATCTTTTCCACTTTTCAGCGTACGATTTTCTAGTACTAAGTCTCCTTGCTTCCAGAATGACCTCTAGCATCTGCTTACTGAGGGATGCTATTGGAGAGCTCAAGGAATTAGCCAGGCTGCAAGATTCAGGGTTTGAAGGTGAGGGTGCAGAATCTGGCCCGCCTGCTGCAACAGTAGGGAAGGTGTCTGAGGTAGGTGCCATGGATCCAGCAGTATCATGCTGCGCAAAAGGGGGTACCAGTCCTGGCGAGGCCAATCTGGTGCAATAAGAATTGTCCTTGGTTTCTCCTGTTTGATCTTTAGCAGAACCTTCAAGAGGAGAGGCAGAGGGGGAAAGGCATAAACCGAGAGGCTTTCTCAGGTGAAAGACAGGGCATCCACTTTCCAAGCTTGACTGTGGGGAGTCCTTGTGCAGAATTTGTCCAATTGGTAGTTCTGGGGGGAGGCAAACAGGTCTATCTTTGGAGTCCCCCATTTGTTCCTCAAGAGGTTGAATAATTTTAGTTCCAGTTTCCATTCGTGTGGGTCCATGAGATTTCTGCTTAGGTCGTCTGCCAGTGAATTTAGCTTGCCTGGCAGGAAGTGAGCTTGTAGGTGCACTTGGTAGCTCAAGGCTGTGTTCCACAGAGTCATGGCTAGTCTGCAGAGAGGGTACGAGTGGGTTACCCCCTGCTTGTTTATGTACCACATAACTGTGGTGTTGTCTGTCTTTACCAATAAATGCCCTAGAAGGATGTGGTCCTTGAAGGCTGTCAGGGAATTCTGTACAGCTAACATCTCTTTTTGGTTGACATGCAGGTGCATCTGACTCGGGTTCCATTTGCCCTGAATGCAGTGCCCTGACAAGTAAGCCCCCCATGCACAGTCTGATACGTCTGTAATCAGGGTTTGGGCAGTAGGGGGTAGACTGGAAGGGAGCCCCTTGTTGAGGTGACAGGCCTCTGCCCACCAAAGGAACTCTGTCTTTATACAAGGAATGATAGGAATCGATTCCAGGTCCTGAGAATGTTGACACCATAGGCTTTTTAGATACCACTGTAGTTTCCTCATATGCAGTATTGCATATGGAATTAGAAGAATGCAAGAAGCCATGAACCCCAGGGCTTGCAAATTTTTTCTTGCAGATAGCTGGGTGTTTGTGGCCAGTAGTTTGAAGTAGGCTGTCAAATAAACTTGTTTCTCTGGTGTGAGGTAAGCCATCTGGGAAGTTGTGTTCAAGCTTGCTCCCAAGAATACAATCTGTTGGCAGGGTACCAGATGAGATTTCTTTTTGTTTATGGTGTACCCCAGCGAGGTTAGAAGTTTCTTTACAAATGCCAGATGTTTTAATAACATGTCCTGGCTTTCTACCTGAATTAGACAATCATCCAGGTATGGGTATATTTGAATATTTCTCTGCCTGCAAAATGCAATGGCAGGAGCTAGATACTCTGTGAATACCCTGGGCACAGTAGATAAGCCAAAGGGAAGTGCAGAGAACTGATAGTGCATGGAGCCTGCTCTGAAGCATAGGTATTTCCTGCAAGATTCCCTTATTGCAATGTGCAGGTAAGCTTCAAGTCTAAAGTTGCCAACCAGGCATCTTTGCCTAGCATGGGAAGCAGCTGTTGAAGTGTTAACATTTTGAATTTTGGGATTGCCAAAAAGGTGTTTAGAATAGACAGGTCCAGGATAGGATGCCAGGAGCTGTCTTTTCTGGGTACCAGGAAAAGTCTTGAGTAAAAACCTTGTCCCCTTTCTTCTGCTGGGACAGGTTGAACAGCCCTGATACTTAGAAGAGAGAGAACCTGCTGTTGAGCCTCTGCCCACTGATTTGGAGGTAGGTCTGGCCAACCATTTGGGGCTGGTAAGGTGTGGAAGTGGAATCTGTACCCTTGGAAAACTATATTTAAAACTCATTTGTCCTGGGTAATGAGTTTCCAGTTTTTTGCATGCAGGGCGAGCTTTCCTCCTAAGGGAGCAGGCAGTTGAGCAGGGCTTTGAAGGGTTAAGGTTAAGTCACTGTGACATTTTTCCATAGGGGGGTGTCTTACTACTTCCAGCTTTAGAAGTGGGAGCCCCCCACTGCTTAGGCCTGTGTGCAGCCTGAGACTGTAACCTAGATGGTCTGCTGTTCCTGGGTTTGGACTGAGAAGGCCTGGAAGAGACTGGAAAGGATCAATTCTTAGAAGGCCAATGCCTACTAAATCTGGGAGGCTGTACTTGCAGGAAATCTTTAACAGTTTGCATAGATTTAGCTTTTTCCTCCATCTTTTTAAGGACTTCTTCTGCCTTGCTGCCAAACAGGTGGTCTTGGTTTAAGAGAGCATCCAATAATTTAGCTTTAACATAATCTGGCAAGTTTTGCTCCTTAAGCCAAGCATGCCTTCTAAGTACAGGCCCAGTGACAGCAGCCCTGCAAGATGCTTCTAAAGAGTCAAAACCACATTGCAAAGTATGTTTACCAACTTGTTCAGCAGAATGGATTGCATCCTGTAATTCTTTATGTTCAGCACAGTCAGGAATCAACATCCTTTTCTGTTTAAGTAGTCCCATAATATGCTACGGATACCTTAACATATGAAACTGGTAATTTAAGTCCCTAATGGCCAAAGTATCAGAAGTGTATACCTTCTTACCCCATCTGTCCAAGGCCCTGGAATCTCTATCAGAGGGGGTAGGGTTTTTGGCAGCAGTAGCCTTAATGTCCTTTGGTCCTTGGGAAATAGTCTCTGGATCCGCAGTAGGATTCTTGAAGAGGAACTTGTGAGAGTCAGGTACTCTGTAATACCTGTCAGGTTTTCTGGGAGCTGGAGGTAAAGTGTCTGGGGCCAGGCTAGATTCCAAGAAGGCATCATCTACAATGTCCAGAACAGGAGGGATAACTAAAGGCCTGTGTTGAGGTAGGAGTAAACATTCCGTAAGCCTCTTTTTGGAGTCAGAGTAATCCTGGCTTTCCCAGCAGAAATGCTCCCTAAGAGTGTGCAATGTTTCACCAAAAGAAAAATCTTCTGGAGGGGAAGCAGAGGGAATGGAATCCTCTGCATTAGAATCCTCATAGGTAGATAAGGGCAAATCCTGGTAATCAGAAGATACAGAAATTTCAGAATCCTGATCAGAAGAATCAGAAGGAAAATCAGTTCTAGGTCTCTTAGAGGGGGAAGGCTGGCTTCCCCTAATTAAAGTAATAAGGTCTTCAGCCATTCTAAGCATTTGTTTTTTAGGCATATGGACCTGACCATGTGGTTTGGACATAGGTTTTCTAGGCGTGTGTCGAGTTTTAGGCCTTGATGAAGAAGACAGCGTCAGTTTAAAATGCAAATCTGTAGGCCAGAATACACTCTCAGAAGCCGGTGCCTGCACAGTGGCTCCAGACCCATCCAGGTTCCAGAGTCAAAGAAGCATCTCGCGGCATACTGGACTCCAAATGGGTCTCAGTAGAGGCCTGCGAATCTGAAGTAGCGGGTATCAGGGGCTGCGAAAGCGCCTCAATGAGTACCAGCGAACTGGCGACTAGCTTAACGGAAGCGTCGTCTGCAGTTTTGGACCTATGCGGTCTGAACCTGTCTTTACCCTTTCGTTTTTTTGGAATATTGGTAGTCGGATGGCTTACCGAAGCTATTTCTGGACAGTTAAACCGAGTACCAAAATAATTTGCTGTGAAAATATAATGATGACGAATGGTTCGGGGGTTGAATAAGGCACAACACCGACAGCGAGGGACGTCGTGGTCTGTGCCTAAGCAAGGAATGCAGTACGAATGAAAATCCTTGAGGTATTTGCTTTCCATAGGTAAGACAATTGTTAACTTTTACTGACATCGGTTAAGAGCAAGAAAAAGGATCCCCAATGTGGTACTTAGCTTTTTTGAAGACTTCGGTTCTGAAACTCGAAAACGAAAATTTCAGGAGTTGTCCGACCGGCACTTGCGAACTGCTTCTGCTTCTGCTTCGGGCACTGCGCGGCAAGAAAGACTGATGTAATGGCATTGGCTGCATGTTTTAAACCCCTGACGACCTGACGTCATGGAAGAAGAGACAGCATCCGATGCAGGAATCCAAGACTTTGATATTCAGGCCGGCTGAGGGCTACCTGCAGGCAGATAACCCAAATGTAATGACTGCAACAGTGAAACACGAAGAACATCTTATATTCTCTCTTTGTTACTGTGGATAAAAAACTTTTTTTCGTATAACATATATATATATATATATATATATATATATATATATATATATATATATATACACAGATATATACTTTTTATAGAATTCATAGCTAAGTACTAGGCTAGCTGTCCTTATTGACCATTTTAAGCCCAGACAATTTCACTTTCAAAGGTGAGAATCAAACACTGTACTTTGTGAGGTAAACACCTTAGCTATTATACCAACCATATGGAAAGAAGATGCATCTGTTGCAGGGAAACATTCCTTTTCTTACGTTATATCTAAATGTACATTTTTATTACTTAGAGCATAATTTCTTATGCTATAAATAACAAATAGGAATATATGCCTAGCTTACAGAGCAATCTCCAACTCAAACTTAATGAATTTGCTGCACATCCAGAAATCAAACAGGACTAGAGCTACCCATTCCAGGATTCTAAATATGGCCTGCGACATGAATAGGATGTGCTGGAGGGACAGATTTGTCTCCCAGTGACTATTATGTCTTTGGAATAGGCTGCCAATTCATGTCAAGCAGAGCACCTCTATGACACTGTGCAAAAGGAAAGTACAGTTGTGTACCTACCATAAATGTAGATGTTCGAGTGTATTCACTGTTGCAGTCATTACACTTGGGTTATCCTGCTGGCAGGCGACCTGCAGTCATCCCGAGTTCCAAAGTCTTGGTCCGGCGTCGGTTGATGTCGCCTCTTCCCTGACGTCAGTGCGCCAGGGGTATAAAAGATGCAACCAATGCCATTTTCTTCAGTTTTTCTTGCCCCAGATGTCAGGTGCCCCCAAATAGGAAGGCTGTAAAAAAGTACGCAAAAAGCATGCATGTACTAAAATAAACAATTCCTTCATCCACAAGCAAATACACCACATAGGTTGTATAGAGTTGAGAAGTAAACAAAAGTCCCAGCAATGAAAAGGGGGATGGTGGGAGGGTAACCTGGACTGCAACAGTGAATACACTCGAACATCTACATTTATGGTAGGTACACAACTGTACTATGTTCGTGTTTCACTGTTGCAGTCATTACACTTGGGTTGAATCCCAAAGCTGAGGTTGGGTGGCTGGGCCTAAATAGGATTAGGAGAGGCTACCAGGCCCTGCAGGACTGCAGTGGCAAAGCCTGCTCTGGATTTAGAGTAGAGAGGTAAGTGGTAGTGCTTTGTGAAGGTGTGCACTGAACTCCAGGTTGCAGCTTCTAAAATGTCCTTGGTTGGTACTCCTCTGAGAAAAGCTGCTAAAGTGGCTGCTGCTCTTGTTGAATGTGGCCTGATGCCCTTAGGCACTGATTTGTCATGTTGTGCATAGCAGAAGCGAATGCAGTGTCCTATCCATTTTGAAATTGTCTGCTTTGAGATAGGCTTTCCTTGTGATCCTGCAGCATAAGCTACAAACAGCTGCTCAGTTTTTCTGAAAGCTTTTGTTTTGTCCAAGTAGAATCATAGCTGCCTGTGTATGTCCAAAGTGTGCAGAAGTCTCTCCCCTTTATTCTGGGGATTTGGATAGAAAGTTGGCAAATGAATAGTTTGATTAAGAGCCACACTGGAAACCACCTTTGGCATAAATGTTGGGTTTGTCCTTAGAGAGAACCTGTCCTGATGAAAAATGATGAAAGGTTCCACTGCCATTAGTGCCTGTAACTCTGAGACTCTTCTTGCTGAAGTTATTGCTAGGAGCAGAGCAGTTTTCCATGATAAGAATTTTATATCAGCTGTGCAGGCTGGCTCAAAAGGAGGCAGTGTGAGTTTTTCTAAAACAAAATTGAGGTCCCAAGTAGGTATTGGTGCTCTCCTTGGGGGTCTTATGTTTCTTGCCCCTCTGAGGTACTGTCTTAGTAGTGGATGCGAAAAAATAGGAGGTTCCGTATTGTAATGAGCTGAAATGGCAGAGGCATGGATTTTAATTAATGAAAAGGAAAGGCCTTTGTTCAGCATGTCAGTTAGGTATTGTAAAATCTGAGGAATATTTAGAACAAGTGGTTCGAGTCCTTGGGCCTGGTTTCAAGCACAGAATCTCTTCCATTTTTAAGCAAAGGATTTCCTATTGCTGGGCCTCCTGGCTTCTAAAATGACATCCATAACAGCTTTAGAGAGAGGTGTGGTTTGAGTGACTATATTATCAGCCATGCAGCCAGATTTAAGGTTCTGAGTTGACTGTGCAGAATCTAGTTGTTCTGCTGAGTCAGGAGATGAGGAATTTGAGGTAAAGGCCAGGCTGGGCCTTGAGACAAGCTCTTTAGGATTGGGTACCAGTGCTGGCGTGGCCAGTTTGGGTCAATCAGGATCATTTTTGGCTTCTCTTGTCTGACTTTTAGGAGTACCTTGGGAAGAAGAGGCAGTGGAGGGAAGGCATAAACTGTCAGGGTTTCCCAGCTGAATGAAAGAGCATCCACTTTCCATGCTTGTGAGTGATAAGTCCTTGTGCACAATTTCTGTAGTTGGCAGTTTTGAGGGGAAGCAAAAAGATCTACGTCTGGGCGTCCCCATTTCCTTGTTATCATGCTGAAGACCTGTGGATTTAGTTTCCATTCGTGTGGATCCATGAGATTTCTGCTTAGTTCGTCTGCCAGTGTATTTTTCTTTCCTGGCAGGAATTGTGCCTGCAGATGTACTTGATAGGTCAGTGCCGTGTTCCACAAAGTCATGGCTTGCCTGCAGAGGGGGAGGAATATGTGCCCCCTTGCTTGTTTATGTACCACATAACTGTGGTGTTGTCCATCTTTAGCAATAGTTGTCCTGGATGTAGCAGATCCTTGAAGGCTGTCAGGGCATTCTGTACAGCTAGCATCTCTTTTTGATTGATGTGAAGATGCATTTGTTCCTTGGGCCACGTGCCCTGAATACATTTTCCTTCCATGTGCCCCCCCCCAGGCATAATCCGATGCATCCGTTGTTATCATCTGCCTGGCTGTGGGCAAGGTGAAGGGCTGTCCCTTGTTGAGGTGACAGGCCCGGGACCACCATAGAAACTCCTGTTGTAGACAGGGAATTATAGTTATTACTGTTAAAACCTGCGGTGGTGGTGCTGTGGTAGCATTGTCGCCTCACAGTAAGATGCTGTCCAGTTCGATTCTCAGCTAGAGCGTCTTCTGCGTGGAGACATGCATGATTGAGCGTACCTTCGTTGAAGGTTGTGCATCAGGGCTGGTAACTCGGCATGTAAAAATCAACTACCAATCATTAGCGGACTGGAGTTCCGCTGTGGCAACCCCTAACTGGGAAAAGCCGAAAGACACAAACTGTTTCCAAGCTGTGGCAATGTTGAGTCCAAACACTTTTTAGATACCACTGTAGTTTCCTCATATGCAGTCTTGCATATGGAATTAGTAGAATGCAGGATGCCATGAAACCCTGGGCCTGCAGAATTTTTCTTGCAGGCAGCTGGGTCTTTGTTGCCATCAATTGAAAGTAATGAGTCAGTTGCCTTTGTTTGTCTGGCAGGAGATAAGCCATCTGGGCAGTTGTATTTAAGCTTGCACTCAGGAATATTATCTCTTGAGAGGACACTAGTTTTGATTTATTTTCGTTTACAGTGTACCCTAGGCAAATTAGTAATGTTTTTACAAACGCCAGATGTCTTAGTAGAATGTCCTTGCTCTCTGCTTGAATAAGGCAGTCGTCCAAGTAGGGATATATTTGAATTCCTCTTTGTCTGCAAAATGCAATTACTGACGCTAGGCATTTTGTAAAGACCCTGGGTGCAGTAGATAAGCCAAAGGGCAGTGCAGAGAATTGGTAATACATTGAGCCAGCTATGAACCTGAGGTATCTTCTGCAAGATTGTCTGATTGGGACATGCAGGTATGCCTCCTTGAGATCCAAAGTAACCAGCCAAGCCTTCTTGCCCAGCATGGGTAGAAGTTGCTGTAGTGTTAACATTTTGAATTTTGGAACATCCAGCTAAGTATTTAGGATTGACAAGTCCAGTATTGGTCTCCAGGCTTTGTCCTTTCTGGTTACCAGGAAAAGTCTTGAGTAAAATCCTTGTCCCTGTTCTTGCTGTGGTACTCTTTGAATAGCTCACATGTCCATGAGAGCAGCAATTTCCTTTTGTGCCTCTGCCCATTGGTTTTATGGCAGGTTCGGCATACCTTTTGATTTTGGAAGGGTGTGAAAGTGGAACCTGTAACCTTGAGTAATTATATTCAGTACCCATTTGTCCTGGGTAATTATGTGCCAATTTTGTGCGAAAAGTGCTAGCTTTCCCCCTAGGGGTGCTGCCAAAAGGTAAGTGCTTAGCCTTTGTAGAGGGAAGTCATTGGGACTGTTTCCTGTACGGTTGTGATTTGTCTTCTCCTCCTTTGGGGCTAGAAGCACCCCATTGTTTAGGTCTGTAGGATCCTTGGGGCTGAGATCTGCCTCTTGGGCATCTGTATCTGCCTCTTTGTGGCCTGTCTGAGACTTGAAAGGACCAATTTTTTGAAGGCCAGTTTCTACTAAACCTAGGTGGTTGAACCTGTAAGAAATCCTTTACTGTCTGCATAGATTTTGCTTTATCCTCCATTTTCTTTAACACCTCTTCTGCCTTAACACCAAACAAAGTATCATGATGTAGTGGAGCATCCAATAATTTTACTTTAACATGTTCAGGTAAACTTTGTTCTTTCAACCAAGTATGCCTTCGAATGACAGAGCCTGTAACTGCGGCTCTGCAAGAAGCCTCTAAGGAATCAAAACCACATTGCAAAGTATGCTTTCCCACTTGTTCAGCTGCACGCAATAATTCCTGTATTCCCTTATTGTCAGGATTTTCTGAGTTTGTAAGCATTTTCTGTTTTAACAAAGACATAAGGTACTGTTGGTATTTAAGCATGTGAAACTGGCAGTTTAAAGCCCTTACAGCTAAAGTAGCAGAAGTGTAGACTTTTTCCCCCCATCTGTCCAGTGCTCTGGAATCCCTATCAGAGGGGACAGGGTTTTTTGCAGTGGAAGCCTTAACCCCTTTGGGACCCTGAGAAATTGTTTCTGGGTCAGCAGCAGGGTTTTTACAAAGAAATTTATGAGAGTCAGGGACCCTGTAATGCCTGTCTGGCTTGACTGGTGCAGGGGGTAAAGAATCAGGAGACAGACTGGATTCAGAGAAAACATCATCAACAATATCAAGCACAGGGGGGATATCTAGGGGCCTGTGCTGAGGAAGTAAAAGAAAATCTCTGAGCCTTTTCTTGGATTCTGAATAATCCTGGCTCTCCCAGTGGAAATGTTCCCTCATGGTGTGCAGTTTCCCCAAAAGAATAATCCTCAGGTGGAGAGGCTGAAGGTATAGATTCTTCAGCATCAGAGTCCTCATAGGGAGGGAGAGAATAACCCTGATCTGAAGAGGAATCAGAGGAAATAGAAACCCGGTCAGAGGAATCATAATCAGTGTCTTGCCTAGGCCTTTTTTCAGGAGGGGGATGGGATCCCCTGATCAAAGTAATCAAGTCTTCGGCCATTTTAAGCATCTGTTTCTTTGGCATAGATGACTGTGAGAATGCTGTACTTGTTTCCTTGTCTTTACTGGTGTCTTTGACTGTACCTTGGCTGTTGCAGAGGACTTAATAGTAAGCTGTGAAGGTCTGAAAACACCCTCAGAAGCCAATGCCTGCTCAGCGGCTCCGGACCCATCTGAGGGAATAGTTTCCGTAGGCCCAATACCTTGAGTATCCAGTGGCCTAGTTGTCTCCACGTGGGAGTCGGATACGGCCTGTGGCTCTGAGGTAGCGGGTGTCAGGGGCTGCAAAAGCTCCTCACTGAGAACCGGCGACTGGCCTAGAAGAGGCTTCGTCGTCGGTTTTGGACCTCGGATGCCTGTCCTTTTCCTTGTCTTTGCACTTTTTATGAATTCCGGTCGTCAGTTGTTCCGATGGCATTATATAGTTAAACCTTCGGCCTAAGTAATATAAGGCAAAATCAAACCGACGTTTAATAGTGCGTTTCTTGAATCTGGCACAAAACCGACAACTAGTAACGTTGTGGTCAGGGCCTAGGCAAGGAATACAGTAAGAGTGAAAATCCTTATGAGGTATTTGCTTCCCACAAGAAATACAATTGTTAACTTTTACTGACATCGGCTCTGGAGCAACAAAAAGTTCCCCCAACGGGGTACTTAGCTTTATTGAAGACTTCGGTTCTGAAACTCTATTTTGAAAATCTCAGGAGTCGGCCGACCGGCACTTGCGAACTGCTTTTCCTTCAGGCACCGCGCGGCAAGAAAGACTGAAGAAAATGGCGTCGGTTGCATCTTTATACCCCTGGCGCACTGACGTCAGGGAAGAGGCGACATCAACCGACGCCGGACCAAGTCTTTGGAACTCGGGCCGACTGCGGGTAGCCTGCCAGCAGGATAACCCAAGTGTAATGGCTGCAACAGTGAAACACGATGAACATCATAGACAAGCAGATAGGGCACTGTAAATTCTTACCACAGATAGTGCCTACAACCCTCCTGGACATGGGCAGTCAATAATAAATACAAATGTGGGTATTGACTACAGTATTTATAGTACTACATTGGGGTGAAATGGCTAGGCTTGAAATGAGATTTCTGCCTAAAATTCTGTGACTTCTTATAAATACAATATGGTCTCTCTCCAATAATACCCTTACTTAACCCTGTCCCACTTAAAATATGTCAGTGCTTAGTAATACTTTTTTGAATTACTTTAGTATGCATGTTATAAGCGATCTTAATTCTTAGCTGATATTTAGCTGTAATCTTATTCACTTTACAGTCACAGTCTTAAAAACTGGCCAGTTATTGGTATTTCTACCTAACAGGACTTCGTGTTTCTGTCTATGTAGCATTTTTTTGTTAAAGCCCCTTACCCTTAAATATTACACTAAATCATCCAACTATGAATCTGATGTCTTAACTGTCTGTATTTAAATAAGACAATCTCTGTCCTTTAGAAGTGCTCTTAAATGTGAAAGTGGGGCACATACTGTTTCTATTTAAAAGTGTATTTCTTTTAACCTCATTCTTATACATTTTTGTTTGGAGCTGACCCATGCCTGTTTCAATAATATTAATGTGTAAAAAAATCTATTACTGTTTGCAAAATATTTAATTTAAATTTGATAAAGTTTTACTACCAGGATTCAGTAACTAACTGGAATTACTCTTTACAACCTCCACACATCATAAACATTTTGTCCACTAATCTCCCGTTAAAAAAAGATGTGCCTTAAAAAAAACTATATATGTTTCATCCAAAGGACTCACAACTAAATTGATATAGTTGTTAGCCATTGTTATGCCCTCAGCAACACCTTGTTTTTGATAACAGTATGAATCTTGAATTCCCTAAAATTAATTCCATGAGCTTAAAATAATTACTGATCTCTTGAATAGCAAGGTTGGTGTGTCTACTAAGAAAAAATGTCTAATGCTTTCTACTTCACAGTCATTAGGAATTACAGCAAAAAGTGAATCAACATCCATAATTACAAAAATGTATGAAACATTAGTGTTCTTTATTCAACTGTTTTGAAGTTCTTAAATACACTCTTAGGTTCATAGGCAGGTACTAGGCTATTAGCCCTAGGGCCTATATAAGCCCAGCCAAACGGTACCCTGGCTTTTGCCACCCAATAAAATTATTTTCCTGTGCCCCTGTCAAGCAGAGCCACAGAAATGATCCCCGGGGTGAATTTCTTATCTCCCATCCAATCATCAAGATGTTTCTTGAAGAGCGCTAATCAGGAGCTTTACCATCTGTAGAAAGAAACCGCCAACTACTGATCGCACAAAAGGAAAGGAATCCAATGAACTCACTGGAACCAACTCTGGTTACAATAAAAGCCTGTGTACTAGCAACTTTATTAAGTGTTTAATTTAAAATCCACTTTTCGTCAAGACACTGTTGCTCAACTTCGTCAGATACAAACAATACACAAGTTAAAAAACATGTTACAGCAATAAGTGTCGTTTAAATTTAAATCCCCCCTCCCATGTGACCATCAAATGTGTAGTCATTGGTACTCTTCTCCCGGCTAAGCAATGAATAATTCAGTATGCAGACATATTTGAAATCAAAACCGCAAATATTGTGAATTAAAAAACATCTCTTCTCGACATGTTCTAAATATGAATATTAACTGTGAATGCTTGACACTCGCAACTACCCCAGTTTACGCACATGCTTACAGCCCAATGCATCATTCCATGTTATATCAAACGACATTAATAACTTGTCTGGCATACCATCACGTACTGTGTAGTCCGGCACTATGGCCAGACTCTAGACTTTTTTGAAAAGGAAATCCACTTTATAGCTAGTACGTAGTAACTAGTATAAAGTAAACCTAATATTAACTGTGTCTGTCTGAAGATCCCTAGACTTTGCGTGACACATGAAAACTTTTTTTTTTTTTTTTTTACATACTTTCTAACAGACACTTAGCAAGCATTTACAATGTCACATCAACATAAAGGTATTAAAAATATTATAAATATGTATGAATGTACTCGCCTCTAATCTTCCAATACTGTATCTATACCATCAAAAATCTACATAATATTGGAAAACTTTGTATATAAACTCTAAAATATTAACGACAATAAAAAAGAGAAATAATAAATAAATAAATAGAACTACATACAGATTTATCTAGTAAGGTTATGTGTAGAATCTAATAAATATTCTAGACTAGCCTAGAATAAAACGCTAAATCTATATAAAAGTGACAATTCTACTAAAATACTAACAAACTTAATGATACAGTAATCACTTAGTAAAATGTTAACCGTTAGTGTCATCGACAGTGACTATACTTGTCCGTGTCAATGATAATGTATACTACGGATAATTCAAGTACTGGTTAATACTGTAATAAACTTACATAACTATGACTCCTTCCTATACCTTAATGTCTGCCATAATACTAATAGCATGTCCTAAAACAAACAAATAAATTGTGTTTAACTCTAAGGTCATAACCCACGACCTCAGTATACTTAAACCTTACTCTACATAGGTTACAATACTATTACCTAAGTAAATTCTTAAGGCATAAGATGCACATAATAGAACTAAATTCATTGATTCCTGGATATTGACATGCATTTAATCTTAGTTGCCATATTAATTCACTTCTCTCCAGTCTCAATGAATCAGGGCCACCTCTACCATCACTGTGTAGTTGTTGAATCACCCTAAATTTAAAACTGTGACCCTCAAACTCCTTGACATGTCTAGCTAATGCATTTTCTGTTTTTGATCTACTAATACAGATTAAGTGTTCATATATTCTTTCGCAAAGTCTTTGATCAGTTTTTCCTATATAAAAAGCCTTGCATAAATTACACTGCGCTAGATATATAACTTGTTTACTTTGACAATTAAATCTACCTTTAGTTTTAAATGTTTTCTCCCTAATCATGAAATTTATACCTTCATTAATATGTTTACAATATCTGCACATATTACATTTATACATACCTGCTCTAGGATGTGCTTTCATATGATCAGACTCTAAAATAGCTTTAAGGTTACTGTCCCTTCTATAAACCACTTTTGGTCTTTCTGGCATTAGGGTTCTCAATCTCACGTCACCTGTTAAGATTGCCCAGTTCTTGTTTATAATATTCACTACAGAGCTAGCATCCAATGTATATGTGCAAATAAAGTACAAGGGACTAAAGTTGGATTGGATGTTTCTCTCCATCCCCTGTTACTGTGTATCATTATAGTTCAAAATTGGTGTATAAATACCCCTATTCCTTTTATGTCGGACTTCACTCACAACTTCTTGTATCAAAGAGGCTGGGTACCCTCTCTGGGTAAAAAATGTATACCATGTGTCACATTCCTCATTGAAGTCTGTGTCTCTAGAGACCATTCTAGCAGCTCTTACAAGTTGGCCTTTCACCACAGACTTCTTCTGGTGTGGGGGGTGACAACTTGAATATTGTAAAAATGTATCTGAATATGTTTCCTTACGATAGATTTTCGTCGCAAATGTCTTAGTCTGATAGTCCTTGCTAAGCTCAACATCTAAGTATGCTATTTTGTCCTTGTTAAATATATAAGTAAACTGCAAAAAGTTTGTACTTGTATTAAAAAAATCTATCATGCTCTCTAATTTCTCTATTTTACCCTTAAATAAAATAAAGATGTCATCCAAGAATTGTGTGTAGAGCTCAATATGTTCATAAAAGGTGGGGTGAGTTAGAACATGCATTCTTTCCCAGTTTGTCATCACTAAATTGGCAAAGCTGGCCCCACAAGGGGAGCCCATTGCTATGCCAATCTTTTGATGGTATTATTTCCTGTCAAACACAACATAATTATATGACAAAACTATATCCAAAAGTTCTTCTATTAAATTTATCTCTGGCAAAGGCTCCCCATGTCTTCTGATCATGTTAGATACCCACTCTATACCTAAACTGTGGGGAATAGATGGATAGAGGTCCTTTACATTGATTGTAAGGAATAAGAATTCTTCATTAAAAACACACTTGTTTATTGCTTCTAGAAAGGACCATGAATCTTTTGAGATCTGTGGTTCAAAGTTAACATATTTCTTTAGAATATTGTCCACTACTTTTGCACATGAGTAAGTTATACTATGTCTCGCATCCACCAACGGACGCATTGGGAGACTGTCTACAGTTTTATGAACCTTTGGGATGCCAAATAAAATTGGGATCCTAGGTGCCAGTTGAATCAAATAGTTGTATATTGTTTTATCAATTTTTGCTTCTATGTATAAATCCTCTATGAACGTTCTAATTCTTCTATATTTATTTATTTTATTTATTTAACATTTGTTGACCGGGAAAGTCCGACTAGGTTCCACAGATCCTGTTTTCAGCGGAGGCCCGGGGAGAAACGCTCCAGAAGCATGTCTTTAGAATGTGGGAGGAAACCGGAGTATCCGGAGGAAACCCACGCAAACGCAGGGAGAACATGCAAACTCCACACAGAAGGCACCCCAGCTGAGAATCGAACCGGAGAACCTCTTGCTGTGAGGCGACACCATTAACCACCGCACCACTGCACTGCCCATATATGCCATGTTCAGTTCATTTCTTGAGACTTCTGTATATGTCTGCGTCTCAAAGATTTCTGGCATTCTTTTGTTATGGTCGTAAGTGTTCATTATGGCTATCCCACCCCCTTTATCTGGTTTCATAAATTGCACAGGTGCCTGACAGAGAAATCTCAAGTTGTCTCTGTCAGTTTTGCTGATGTTATGTTTAGATCTCTTAACACTGTTCTGTATTTCATGTCTAGCTAACATATTACGTAGATCTAGTTCACAGATTTGTTCGAACAGTGTAATTAATGGATGTAATGAGGGGTTATACACACTGGCTACATAGAAGTCATTTTTCTTGTTTGGATGTTCGCCCATTAAGGCTACTAGATTCAACCTGCGACTAAAAAGTTTTAAATCAATCAATATACTTGCTATATCCAAATGTGTTGAAGGCACAAAAGTGTGTCCTTTTGCCAATAATTCTATCATGTCCTCCGTGATTGTAATGTCTGAATAATTAAAAATTTTAAAGTCCATAGTGGCATTACATAACACCTGACATTTTTGTTCTCCTACTAAGTTTACACTCAGTCCATTCCTTATGATCTTTTGTTCTTCATCCTGTCTTCCCTGTGTAGCCTTTCCCTTTTCCTGGAACAAAGTTCGAGGCTCGCCTCTGAAAATTTGTATTATTAACGACATTTGAGGTGTTAATGTTGTTCACATTATTGTTGGCTGCAATTCTTTCACTCCGTCTTACAGGGGCATTGCCTTCAACCTGGTATAAAGATGGTTGTAGATTACTATTATTACCAGGTGTTCGCTCTTGTTCCAACTGTTCACCACTGTTGGGACCTTCATTTGGTAAAAAGTTCCCCTGTGATAGTGGAGGTTTAGGGTAGGCCACACCTAGTTCGTATTTCTTTAAGTCTCTTTTAATTTTTTTAATCTTAGTCGCATTTATTTTCGACATGTATTCGTCAATACTGTCAAAAATTCTCTTATATTCATATTGATACCTTAAAAAGTCAATGTCATTTTTAATTTCTATGTTCAAATTATTAGTCTCTGATATCAATAAGTCTGCTGCCTGTTGGTAATGATGACAAAAAGTTGTTAACAACTCGATGCCATGTTTGTCAAATAATTTAATCAAATCTTTATGAAAATTAGAAGCATCAATCAGTCCAGTTGGGTACTGCCAAACCCTTAAGCCTTTACGAATGATTTTAAGGTGAATACATTCTTGAAAATAAGCTATTTCTAGCTGTATTTTCCTCAATTTCACCAGTTTAATGTCAAATAAGTTCATTTTAGTAGACAAATCTCGTCTTACCTCGTTTAGAGACCTGTCTGCATTCATAGAAACCACTTGGGCAAAAGTGAACGGCTTGTTCACCCAGGTGTTCAAGTTAAAAGATTGTGATGAAAGCACCTTGTTGTTCACTGGGGTTACGGGAGCGGCCTTAGGTCAACTGGTGCCCTAGGCAAAAGGGCTCCAAGGCACCCCCCACACCACTTGGTGCCCCCATCCTGGTCTACCTACACCAAATAAATACTGGAAAAGTGCCCTACTAGACCCTAGGCAGCCGCCTAGTTGGCCTATGCCTAAGGCCGGCCATGGGTAGTAGGTCTAAGCACAAGTCCTTCCACACATGGACTAGTACAGTTCCCACTACCATCACTGTTCAAAGCCGAAGTTCCTTGGCTACTGGTCTCTGGTTGATTCAAAGCTGCTTCTCTAGAATTAACCATGTTACCAGCAGAACCTGGTGGAAATAACACATTCTGAGAAGGGGAAATGCCGTCAAGCCTTTTAGATAGACTATCCACTTTCTGCGATAATAGTTCTATGAGTGCCCATAAATTGCACTCATTATCTTGTTGGCTTCGTACCGGAGAAATGCTCAGCGAAGGTCCAGGATCCATCACAAACACAAATACCAACTGTAGAAAGAAACCGCCAACTACTGACCGCACAAAAGGAAAGGAATCCAATGAACTCAATGGAACCAACTCCGGTTACAATAAAAGCCCGTGTACTAGCAACTTTATTAAGTGTTTAATTTAAAATCCACTTTTCGTCAAGAAACTGTTGCTCAACTTCGTCAGATACAAACAATACACAAGTTAAAAAACATGTTACAGCAATAAGTGTCGTTTAAATTTAAATCCCCCCTCCCATGTGACCATCAAATGTGTAGTCATTGGTACTCTTCTCCCGGCTAAGCAATGAATAATTCAGTATGCAGATATATTTGAAATCAAACCGCAAATATTGTGAATTAAAAAACATCTCTTCTCAAGATGTTCTAAATATGAATAATAACTGTGAATGCTTGACACTCGCAACTACCCTAGTTTACGCACATGCTTACAGCCCAATGCATCATTCCATGTTATATCAAACGTCATTAATAACTTGTCTGGCACACCATCACGTACTGTGTAGTCTGGCACTATGGCCAGACTCTAGATTTTTTGAAAAGGAAATCCACTTTATAGCTAGTAGGTAGTAACTAGTATAAAGTAAATCTAATATTAACTGTGTCTGTCTGAAGATCCCTAGACTTTGCGTGACACATGAAAACTTTTTTTTTTTTTTTTTACATACTTTCTAACAGACACTTAGCAAGCATTAACACTGTCACATCAACATAAAAGTATTAAAAATATTATAAATATGTATGAATGTACTCGCCTCTAATCTTCCAATACTGTACCTATAGCATCAAAAATCTACATAATATTGGAAAACGTTGTATATAAACTCTAAAATATTAACGACAATAAAAAAGAGAAATAATAAATAAATAAATAAATAAAACTACATACAGATTTATCTAGTAAGGTTATGTGTAGAATCTAATAAATATTCTAGACTAGCCTAGAATAAAACGCTAAATCTATATAAAAGCGACAATTCTACTAAAATACTAACAAACTTATTGATACAGTAATCACTTAGTAAAATGTTAACCGTTAGTGTCATCGACAGTGACTATACTTGTCCGTGTCAATGATAATGTATACTATGGATAATTCAAGTACTGGTTCATACTGTAATAAACTTACATAACTATGACTCCTTCCTATACCTTAATGCCTGTCATAATACTAATAGCATGTCCTAAAACAAACAAATAAATTGTGTTTAACTCTAAGGTCATAACCCACGACCTCAGTATACTTAAACCTTACTCTATATAGGTTACAATACTATTACCTAAGTAAATTCTTAAGGCGTAAGATGCACATAATAGAACTAAATTCATTGATTCCTGGATATTGACATGCATTTAATCTTAGTTGCCATATTAATTCACTTCTCTCCAGTCTCAATGAATCAGGGTCACCTCTACCATCACTGTGTAGTTGTTGAATCACCCTACATTTAAAACTGTGACCCTCAAACTCCTTGACATGTCTAGCTAATGCATTTTCTGTTTTTGATCTCCTAATACAGTATAAGTGTTCATATATTCTTTCGCAAAGTCTTTGATCAGTTTTTCCTATATAAAAAGCCTTGCATAAATTACACTGCGCTAGATATATAACTTGTTTACTTTGACAATTACATCTACCTTTAGTTTTAAATGTTTTCTCCCTAATCATGAAATTTATACCTTCATTAATATGTTTACAATATCTGCACATATTACATTTATACATACCTGCTCTAGGATGTGCTTTCATATGATCAGACTCTAAAATAGCTTTAAGGTTACTGCCCCTTCTATAAACCACTTTTGGTCTTTCTAGCATTAGGGTTCTCAATCTCACGTCACCTGTTATGATTGCCCAGTTCTTGTTAATAATATTCACTACAGAACTAGCATCCAATGTATATGTGCAAATAAAGTACAAGGGACTAAAGTTGGATTGGATTTTTCTCTCCATCCCCTGTTGCTGTGTATCATTATAGTTCAAAATTGGTGTATAAATACCCCTATTCCTTTTATGTCGGACTTCACTCACAACTTCTTGTATCAAAGAGGCTGGGTACCCTCTCTGGGTAAAAAATGTATACCATGTGTCACATTCCTCATCGAAGTCTTTGTCTCTAGAGACCATTCTAGCAGCTCTTACAAGTTGGCCTTTCACCACAGACTTCTTCTGGTGTGGGGGGTGACAACTTGAATATTGTAAAAATGTATTTGAATATGTTTCCTTACAATAAATTTTCGTCGCAAATGTCTTAGTCTGATAGTCCTTGCTAAGCTTAACATCTAAGTATGCTATTTTGTCCTTGTTAAATATATAAGTAAATTGCAAAAAGTTTGCACTTGTATTAAAAAAAATTATCATGCTCTCTAATTCCTCTATTTTACCCTTAAATAAAATAAAGATGTCATCCAAGAATTGTGTGTAGAGCTCAATATGTTCATAAAAGGTGGGGTGAGTTAGAACATGCATTCTTTCCCAGTTTGCCATCATTAAATTGGCAAAGCTGGCCCCACAAGGGGAGCCCATTGCTATGCCAATCTTTTGATGGTATTATTTCTTGTCAAACATAACATAATTATATGACAAAACTATATCCAAAAGTTCTTCTATTAAATTTATCTCTGGCAAAGGCTCCCCATGTCTTCTGATCATGTTAGATACCCACTCTATACCTAAACTGTGGGGAATAGATGGATAGAGGTCCTTTACATCGATTGTAAGGAATAAGAATTCTTCATTAAAAATATACTTGTTTATTGCTTCTAGAAAGGACCATGAATTTTTTGAGATCTGTGGTTCCAAGTTAACATATTTCTTTAGAATATTGTCCACTACTTTTGCACATGAGTAAGTTATACTATGTCTCGCATCCACCAACGGACGCATTGGGGGGCTGTCTACAGTTTTATGAACCTTTGGGATGCCAAATAAAATTGGGATCCTAGGTGCCAGTTGAATCAAATAGTTGTATATTGTTTTATCAATTTTTGCTTCTATGTATAAATCCTCTATGAACATTCTAATTCTTCTATATTTATTTATTTTATTTATTTAACATTTGTCGACCGGGAAAGTCCGACTAGGTTCCACAGATCCTGTTTTCAGTGGAGGCCCAGGGAGAAACGCTCCAGAAGCATGTCTTTAGAATGTGGGAGGAAACCGGAGTATCCGGAGGAAACCCACGGAAACGCAGGGAAAACATGCAAACTCCACACAGAAGGCACCCCAGCTGAGAATCGAACCGGAGAACCTCTTGCTGTGAGGCGACACCATTAACCGCTGCACCACTGCGCCGCCCATATATGCCACATTCAGTTCATTTCTTGAGACTTCTGTATATGTCTGCGTCTCAAAGATTTCTGGCATTCTTTTGTTATGGTCGTAAGTGTTCATTATGGCTATCCCACCCCCTTTATCTGGTTTCATAAATTGCACAGGTGCCTGACAGAGAAATCTCAAGTTGTCTCTGTCAGTTGTGCTGATGTTATGTTTAGATCTCTTAACACTGCTCTGTATTTCGTGTCTAGCTAACATATTACGTAGATCTAGTTCACAGATTTGTTCGAACAGTGTAATTAATGGATGTAATGAGGGGTTATACACACTGGCTACATAGAAGTCATTTTTCTTGTTTGGATGTTCGCCCATTAAGGCTACTAGATTCAACCTATGACTAAAAAGTTTTAAATCAATCAATATACTTGCTATATCCAAATGTGTTGAAGGCACAAAAGTGTGTCCTTTTGCCAATAATTCTATCATGTCCTCCGTGATTGTAATGTCTGAATAATTAAAAATTTTAAAGTCCATAGTGGCATTACATAACACCTGACATTTTTGTTCTCCTACTAAGTTTACACTCAGTCCATTCCTTATGATCTTTTGTTCTTCATCCTGTTCTTCCCTGTGTAGCCTTTCCCTTTTCCTAGAACAAAGTTCGAGGCTTGCCTCTGAAAATTTGTATTATTAACGACATTTGAGGTGTTAATGTTGTTCACATTATTGTTGGCTGCAATTCTTTCACTCCGTCTTACAGGGGCATTACCTTCAACCTGGTATAAAGATAGTTGTAGATTACTATTATTACCAGGTGTTCGCTCTTGTTCCAACTGTTCACCACTGTTGGAACCTTCATTTGGTAAAAGTTCCCTGTGATAGTGGAGGTTTAGGGTAGGCCACACCTAGTTAAGTATTTCTTTAAGTCTCTTTTAATTTTTTTAATCTTAGTCGCATTTATTTTCGACATGTATTCGTCAATACTGTCAAAAATTCTCTTATATTCATATTGACACCTTAAAAAGTCAATGTCATTTTTAATTTCTATGTTCAAATTATTAGTCTCTGATATCAATAAGTCTGCTGCCTGTTGGTAATGATGACAAAAAGTTGTTAACAACTCGATGCCATGTTTGTCAAATAATTTAATCAAATCTTTATGACAATTAGAAGCTTCAATCAGTCCAGTTGGGTACTGCCAAACCCTTAAGCCTTTACGAATGATTTTAAGGCGAATACATTCTTGAAAATAAGCTATTTCTAGCTGTATTTTCCTCAATTTCACCAGTTTAATGTCAAATAAGTTAATTTTAGTAGACAAATCTTGTCTTACCTCGTTTAGAGACCTGTCTGCATTCATAGAAACCACTTGTGCAAAAGTGAACGGCTTGTTCACCCAGGTGTTCAAGTTAAAAGATTGTGATGAAAGCACCTCGTTGTTCACTGGGGTTACGAGAGCGGCCTTAGGTCAACTGGTGCCCTAGGCAAAAGGGCTCCAAGGCACCCCCCACCACACCACTTGGTGCCCCCATCCTGGTCTACCTACACCAAATAAATACTGGAAAAGTGCCCCTACTAGAGCGGCGCCCTAGGCAGCCGCCTAGTTGGCCTATGCCTAAGGCCGGCCATGGGTAGTAGGTCTAAGCACAAGTCCTTCCACACATGGACTAGTACAGTTCCCAGTACCATCACTGTTCAAAGCCGAAGTTCCTTGGCTACTGGTCTCTGGTTGATTCAAAGCTGCTTCTCTAGAATTAACCATGTTACCAGCAGAACCTGGTGGAAATAACACATTCTGAGAAGGGGAAATGTCGTCAAGCCTTTTAGATAGACTATCCACTTTCTGCGATAATAGTTCTATGAGTGCCCATAAATTGCACTCATTATCTTTTTGGCTTCGTACCTGAGAAATGCTCAGCGAAGGTTCAGGATCCATCACAAACGCAAATACCAACTGTAGAAAGAAACCGCCAACTACTGACCGTACAAAAGGAAAGGAATCCAATGAACTCACTGGAACCAACTCCGGTTACAATAAAAGCCCATGTACTAGCAACTTTCTTAAGTGTTTAATTTAAAATCCACTTTTCGTCAAGAAACTGTTGCTCAACTTCGTCAGATACAAACAATACACAAGTTAAAAAACATGTTACAGCAATAAGTGTCGTTTAAATTTAAATCCCCCCTCCCATGTGACCATCAAATGTGTAGTCATTGGTACTCTTCTCCCGGCTAAGCAATGAATAATTCAGTATGTAGATATATTTGAAATCAAAACTGCAAATATTGTGAATTAAAAAACATCTCTTCTCGAGATGTTCTAAATATGAATAATAACTGTGAATGCTTGACACTCGCAACTACCCCAGTTTACGCACATGATTATAGCCCAATGCATCATTCCATGTTATATCAAACGACATTACTAACTTGTCTGGCATACCATCACGTACTGTGTAGTCCGGCACTATGGCCAGACTCTAGATTTTTTTGAAAAGGAAATCCACTTTATAGCTAGTATGTAGTAACTAGTATAAAGTAAACCTAATATTAACTGTGTCTGTCTGAAGATCCCTAGACTTTGTGTGACACATGAAAACTTTTTTTTTTTTACATACTTTCTAACAGACACTTAGCAAGCATTTACAATGTCACATCAACATAAAAGTATTAAAAATATTATAAATATGTATGAATGTACTCGCCTCTAATCTTCCAATACTGTACCTATACCATCAAAAATCTACATAATATTGGAAAACGTTGTATATAAACTCTAAAATATTAACGACAATAAAAAAGAGAAATAATAAATAAATAAATAAATAAATAAATAAATAAAACTACATACAGATTTATCTAGTAAGGTTATGTGTAGAATCTAACAAATATTCTAGACTAGCCTAGAATAAAATGCTAAATCTATATAAAAGCGACAATTATACTAAAATACTAACAAACTTATTGATACAGTAATCACTTAGTAAAATGTTAACCGTTAGTGTCATCGACAGTGACTATACTTGTCCGTGTCAATGATAATGTATACTACGGATAATTCAAGTACTGGTTAATACTGTAATAAACTTACATAACTATGACTCCTTCCTATACCTTAATGTCTGTCATAATATTAATAGCATGTCCTAAAACAAACAAATAAATTGTGTTTAACTCTAACGTCATAACCCACGACCTCAGTATACTTAAACCTTACTCTATATAGATTACAATACTATTACCTAAGTAAATTCTTAAGGCATAAGATGCACATAACAGAACTAAATTCATTGATTCCTGGATACTGACATGCATTTAATCTTAGTTGCCATATTAATTCACTTCTCTCCAGTCTCAATGAATCAGGGCCACCTCTACCATCACTGTGTAGTTGTTGAATCATCCTAAATTTAAAACTGTGACCCTCAAACTCCTTGACATGTCTAGCTAATGCATTTTCTGTTTTTGATCTACTAATACAGTATAAGTGTTCATATATTCTTTCGCAAAGTCTTTGATCAGTTTTTAGGGGTTGGGATGGTGGCCTAATGGTTAAAGTGTTCGCCTTACAAACACAAGGTGCAGGGTTTGATTCTCACAAGGGATAATTGGCTAGGCTTAAAATGGCTCACAAGGGCAGTTAGCTTAGTACGAACCTATGAACCTATGAACCTATATAAAAAGCCTTGCATAAATTACACTGCGCTAGATATATAACTTGTTTACTTTGACAATTAAATCTACCTTTAGTTTTAAATGTTTTCTCCCTAATCATGAAATTTATACCTTCATTAATATGTTTACAATATCTGCACATATTACATTTATACATACCTGCTCTAGGATGTGCTTTCATATGATCAGACTCTAAAATAGCTTTAAGGTTACTGCCCCTTCTATAAACCACTTTTGGTCTTTCTGGCATTAGGGTTCTCAATCTCACGTCACCTGTTAAGATTGCCCAGTTCTTGTTAATAATATTCACTACAGAACTAGCATTCAATGTATATGTGCAAATAAAGTACAAGGGACTAAAGTTGGATTGGATGTTTCTCTCCATCCCCTGTTGCTGTGTATCATTATAGTTCAAAATTGGTGTATAAATACCCCTATTCCTTTTATGTCGGACTTCACTCACAACTTCTTGTATCAAAGAGGCTGGGTACCCTCTCTGGGTAAAAAATGTATACCATGTGTCACATTCCTCATCGAAGTCTGTGTCTCTAGAGACCATTCTAGCAGCTCTTACAAGTTGGCCTTTCACCACAGACTTCTTCTGGTGTGGGGGTGACAACTTGAATATTGTAAAAATGTATCTGAATATGTTTCCTTACGATAAATTTTTGGCGCAAATGTCTTAGTCTGATAGTCCTTGCTAAGCTCAACATCTAAGTATGCTATTTTGTCCTTGTTAAATATATAAACTGCAAAAAGTTTGTACTTGTATTAAAAAAATCTATCATGCTCTCTAATTCCTCTATTTTACCCTTAAATAAAATAAAGATGTCATCCAAGAATTGTGTGTAGAGCTCAATATGTTCATAAAAGGTGGGGTGAGTTAGAACATGCATTCTTTCCCCGTTTGCCATCACTAAATTGGCAAAGCTGACCCCACAAGGGGAGCCCATTGCTATGCCAATCTTTTGATGGTATTATTTCTTGTCAAACATAACATAATTATATGACAAAACTATATCCAAAAGTTCTTCTATTAAATTTATCTCTGGCAAAGGCGCCCCATGTCTTCTGATCATGTTAGATACCCACTCTATACCTAAACTGTGGGGAATAGATGGATAGAGGTCCTTTACATCGATTGTAAGGAATAAGAATTCTTCATTAAAAACACACTTGTTTATTGCTTCTAGAAAGGACCATGAATCTTTTGAGATCTGTGGTTCCAAGTTAACATATTTCTTTACAATATTGTCCACTACTTTTGCACATGAGTAAGTTATACTATGTCTCGCATCCACCAACGGATGCATTGGGGGGCTGTCTACAGTTTTATGAACCTTTGGGATGCCAAATAAAATTGGGATCCTAGGTGCCAGTTGAATCAAATAGTTGTATATTGTTGTATAGCTACTTCCTTTCTTATCCCCTCCCTTCTCTATGGTGCCCCTCTACTTACAAATCTTCAGTCCTCATTAAAAAAACAGCTTTCCTCATGCTATAACAAAATTACTAAATTCGCCACCTCTCATAGGTCTTCCACTCACCACTGTATCTCCCTCCATAAACTAAAATGGCTAGAACTTCCCAACTATCTCACTTACACTCAACTAACTCTAGCCCACAAGCTGATTCTAAACCCCTCCAACTGTCCCTCCCTTTCTTCTGCCCTTAAAATGCACCTACCAAACAGAATTCTAAGGTCTAATAATCAAAATCTACTAGAAGTGCACAAACCCACTCATCCCCCAGGCAAAAACCTTCTTTCCTTCAGCCTCGCTCACCTCTGGAACTCTCTACCACCTAACATCCGCATTACCACTAACCACTCTACCCTCAAGAAATCTCTTTTCTCACACCTAGCATCTCTATGGGAGTGCTCATGCACCCACCCCTCATAACCTACTCTACTATATAACCAACTCTACTACATGCCCTTTAATACCATAACCTACTGTTTTCATCTTCTATGTTTGCTCATTAATCTGCTTTTATGTTTGTGTTTGTTGCTTCTATAGCATGTACCAAGGCTGTTACTATCAAATTTTAACGAACATTTATATTTTGCTTATGTTCTTTTACTACAATGTACCTAGAAACTATTGTCAAATGTTAATGTACATTTATTTCTGTTTTGGAGCTTTTCTCCCCAGGACTCCATTGAAAACGGGTTCTTCGAGGCCCAATGGACTATCCTGGTAAACTAACTGCAATAAATAAAATAAATAAATAAATAATTATCAGTTTTTGCTTCTATGTATAAATCCTCTATGAACGTTCTAATTCTTCTATATTTATTTATTTTATTTATTTAACATTTGTTGACCAGGAAAGTCCGACTAGGTTCCACAGATCCTGTTTTCAGCGGAGGCCCGGGGAGAAACGCTCCAGAAGCATGTCTTTAGAATGTGGGAGGAAACCGGAGTATCCGGAGGAAACCCATAACGCAGGGAGAACATGCAAACTCCACACAGAAGGCACCCCAGCTGAGAATCGAACCGGAGAACCTCTTGCTGTGAGGCGACAGCATTAACCGCTGCACCACTGCGTCGCCCATATATGCCACGTTCAGTTCATTTCTTGAGACGTCTGTATATGTCTGCGTCTCAAAGATTTCTGGCATTCTTTTGTTATGGTCGTAAGTGTTCATTATGGCTATCCCACCCCCTTTATCTGGTTTTATAAATCGCACAGGTGCCTGACAGGGAAATCTCAAGGTGTCTCTGTCAGTTGTGCTGATGTTATGTTTAGATCTCTTAACACTGTTCTGTATTTCGTGTCTAGCTAACATATTACGTAGATCTAGTTCACAGATTTGTTCGAACAGTGTAATTAATGGATGTAATGAGGGGTTATACACACTGGCTACATAGAAGTCATTTTTCTTGTTTGGATGTTCGCCCATTAAGGCTACTAGATTCAACCTACGACTAAAAAGTTTTAAATCTATCAATATACTTGCTATATCCAAATGTGTTGAAGGCACAAAAGTGTGTCCTTTTGCCAATAATTCTATCATGTCCTCCGTGATTGTAATGTCTGAATAATTAAAAATTTTAAAGTCCATAGTGGCATTACATAACACCTGACATTTTTGTTCTCCTACTAAGTTTACACTCAGTCCATTCCTTATGATCTTTTGTTCTTCATCCTGTTCTTCCCTGTGTAGCCTTTCCCTTTTCCTGGAACAAATTTCGAGGCTCGCCTCTGAAAATTTGTATTATTAACGACATTTGAGGTGTTAATGTTGTTCACATTATTGTTGGCTGCAATTCTTTCACTCCGTCTTACAGGGGCATTACCTTCAACCTGGTATAAAGATGGTTGTAGATTACTATTATTACCAGGTGTTCGCTCTTGTTCCAACTGTTCACCACTGTTGGGACCTTCATTTGGTAAAAAGTTCCCCTGTGATAGTGGAGGTTTAGGGTAGGCCACACCTAGTTTGTATTCCTTTAAGTTTCTTTTCATTTTTTTAATCTTAGTCGCATTTATTTTCGACATGTATTCGTTAATACTATCAAAAATTCTCTTATATTCATATTGATACCTTAAAAGGTCAATGTCGTTTTTAATTTCTATGTTCAAATTATTAGTCTCTGATATCAATAAGTCTGCTGCCTGTTGGTAATGATGACAAAAAGTTGTTAACAACTCGATGCCATGTTTGTCAAATAATTTAATCAAACCTTTATGAAAACTAGAAGCTTCAATCAGTCCAGTTGGGTACTGCCAAACCCTTAAGCCTTTACGAATGATTTTAAGGTGAATACATTTTTGAAAATAAGCTATTTCTAGCTGTATTTTCCTCAATTTCACCAGTTTAATGTCACATAAGTTCATTTTTGTAGACAAATCTTGTCTTACCTCGTTTAGAGACCTGTCTGCATTCATAGAAACCACTTGGGCAAAAGTGAACGGCTTGTTCACCCAGGTGTTCAAGTTAAAAGATTGTGATGAAAGCACCTCGTTGTTCACTGGGGTAGGTCTAAGCACAAGTCCTTCCACACATGGACTAGTACAGTTCCCAGTACCATCACTGTTCAAAGCCAAAGTTCCTTGGCTACTGGTCGCTGGTTGATTCAAAGCTGCTTCTCTAGAATTAACCATGTTACCAGCAGAACCTGGTGGAAATAACACATTCTGAGAAGGGGAATTGTCGTCAAGCCTTTTAGATAGACTATCCACTTTCTGCGATAATAGTTCTGAGTGCCCATAAATTGCACTCATTATCTTGTTGGCTTCGTACCGGAGAAACGCTCAGCGAAGGTTCAGGATCCATCACAAACACAAATACCAACTGTAGAAAGAAACCGCCAACTACTGACCGCACAAAAGGAAAGGAATCCAATGAACTCACTGGAACCAACTCCGGTTACAATAAAAGCCCGTGTACTAGCAACTTTATTAAGTGTTTAATTTAAAATCCACTTTTCGTCAAGACACTGATGCTCAACTTTGTCAGATACAAACAATACACAAGTTAAAAAACATGTTACAGCAATAAGTGTCATTTAAATTTAAATCCCCCCTCCCATGTGACCATCAAATGTGTAGTCATTGGTACTCTTCTCCCGGCTAAGCAATGAATAATTCAGTATGCAGATATATTTGAAATCAAAACCGCAAATATTGTGAATTAAAAAACATCTCTTCTCGACATGTTCTAAATATGAATATTAACTGTGAATGCTTGACACTCGCAACTACCCCAGTTTACACACATGCTTCTAGCCCAATGCATCATTCCATGTTATATCAAACGACATTACTAACTTGTCTGGCACACCATCACGTACTGTGTAGTCCGGCACTATGGCCAGACTCTAGATTTTTTTGAAAAGGAAATCCACTTTATAGCTAGTACGTAGTAACTAGTATAAAGTAAACCTAATATTAACTGTGTCTGTCTGAAGATCCCTAGACTTTGCGTGACACATGAACATTTTTTTTTTTTACATACTTTCTAACAGACACTTAGCAAGCACTTACAATGTCACATCAACATAAAAAGTATTAAAAATATTAAAAATATTATAAATATGTATGAATGTACTCGCCTCTAATCTTCCAATACTGTACCTATACCATCAAAAATCTACATAATATTGGAAAACGTTGCATATAAACTCTAAAATATTAACGACAGTAAAAAAGAGAAATAATAAATTCCCTAAAATTAATACCATGAGCTTAAAATAATTACTGATCTCTTGAATAGCAAGGTTGGTGTGTCTACTAAGAAAAAATGTCTAATGCTTTCTACTTCACAGTCATTAGGAATTACAGCCAAAAGTGAATCAACATCCATAATTACAAAAATGTATGAAACATTAGTGTTCTTTATTCAACTGTTTTGAAGTTCTTAAATACACTTTTAGGTTCATAGGTAGGTACTAGGCTATTGTCCCTAGGGCCTATATAAGCCCAGCCAAACGGTACGCTGGCTTTTGCCACCCAAGAAAATTATTTTCCTGTGCCCCTGTCAAGCAGAGCCACAGAAGTGATCCCCGGGGTGAATTTCCTATCTCCCATCCAATAATCAAGATGTTTCTTGAAGAGTGCTAATCAGGAGCTTTGTTTGATATAGATAGGTAGTTTGTTCCAGATTTTGGGAAGTCTCTGTGACAGGAATCTATCCCATCAGCATGTTCTGTTGACAACGTTTAGGACCCTAGAGCGTGTAGCAAGGAGGGACTGGGATGTCTTTAAGTGGAGCATGTCCAACAGCTCTGGGTTTGACATAGCTTTGTATGTTAGGCAGAGATCGCCCCTGAGTAGGCGATATGCGACAGAGTAAAACTGGAGTTTTTTGAGACGGTCTGCGTAGGGCATCTGTTTGAGGCCGGTAAGCCTCTTTGTGAGGTATTTCTGCAGCCTTTCCAGTTGTTGTAGATTTCTTGTGAGGTATATACCAAAAGGGGCATTGTACTCTATAATGGGTCTAATAAGTGATGAGTAGAGGGGAACAATGACCTCTTTTTTCCTGGATGAGAAACCTTTTGTGATGAGGTGTGCGACGTAGAAGGATTTCCTGACTACTGTGGCGATGTGATTATCAAAGGAGGGACTACTATCCACCTGTCCCAAGGTCTTTTATCAAACTTTCGGTGTTAGTATACTACCGCTTATGTGGTAGTTCATGGGTACAGAGTTTTTACCAAAAGAGATGACAATGCACTTTTTGGCACTGAGCTTGAGGCCATGGTTTTGACACCAGGCATCTGTCTCAGTGAGGCTCTTTTATAGGATGTCGACACCGTTAGGAGTTTTGATTATGGCTCCTAGTTTGCAGTCATCTGCGAAATTTGTTAGCCAAAGACCTTCTGTGTTAACCTGTACTTCAGAGAAATGGATATCAAACAGGAGAGGACCTAGGACTGAACCCTGTGGTACTCCACTTGTCATTGGTCTGAAGTTGGATTTAGAATCTGCTACTTTCACAGTGTGGGTTCTGTCAGTGAGCCAGTTGGCAACCCATCTTGTGACAAAGGGATTTATACCTAGTTTAGTGAGTTTATCTATAATTCCAGAGTGGGGGGATGGTGTCGAAAGCCGTGGCGAGATCTAGATAGGCTGTGTGAACCACCTTACCCTCATCTACGGCTTTGGTAACCGCTTCAAAGAAGTCTATCAGGTTTAGGACACATGATCTGCCTTTTACAAACCTGAACTGGGTAGGGTCCAAAGTTGGGAGATTACCAATGTCATTGTTTATAAGTTCCATGATGACACGCTCCATAGCCTTGCAGACCAGGCTCGTCAGGCTAATGGGGGGGGGGTAGTTCCCAGGGTCCATGGTGGCTCCCCCTTTATGGAGTGGGATAACCGTTGCTGTGTGCCATTCAGTAAATCACTTTTTTAAAAAATGTGAGAGAGATTCAGTAAGTCAACCCATAGCACAGGTAAAAGTATGGATAAATCCACCCATGAGACCAATTATGAATTATAGGTATTCCATAATAAACTGATATTACTACAAAACACAGAAGAAATTTAGTACAATGTTATGTAGCCATTTAAATGCCTACCATAAACATTAGTGTTAATTCACATTATACCACGACTTCTCATTATTCAAGATGTGTGCTAACTGGTCAGCCCAACCAGCTGTAAATCAAGAATATACCGATGAAAAGGTCCGAACTACCATTAACAGCCAGACTTTTTCTATTGGCATGTGCTAAGGAGGACAGAGCAAAATACAAGAAAAATTAAGTACATTCTGCAAAACTAAAGAGATAGACACATATCTAACTTTCCTTGTATTTCTGCACTGTCCCTCCTTAATCTTGGCAGACTGTCACACCTCTGGACTATCTAGATTTTCACAGACTGTCCAGATTTTTGCATCACAGTTTTCTTCTTTTCCTCATAAGTGATTTATTTTTCTGGCAAGCCGCTAAGGATTGAAGTCATTAAATAATGCCACACATTTGTGGTCTAGGCTTCATATTCTTCAGAAAATGCAAACTAACAAAACTTCTCCTTCAAGCAACTTTCTAAGTTTATAAGAGCAATTAAATCTGTCCCTGTTTTTGGACCTTTGTTCTCCCCATTATGTTGTGCTTTGTCTAGGTTTCTTGCATTAAAACAAGAAAGAACGGAAAAAAAACCTTAAACTGAGATTCTCTTCTCTCCATTGCTTCTCCTGAACTGCACTAATGTACTGCGCAAGTGTGGGAATGTGAGTGCCATGCGCATGTGCTGTACTTCAGAAGACGCAGAAGAGGAGGGGCGTGGCCAACGATGAACACAGGATAGCAGCAGATTTCTTCAGCTCCACCAATTTCATTACATTGACAGGAATTAATTACTTAAAAAATTAATTCTTGAAGTAATTTTCTTTCTAAATATGTTTGTTTTATATAGTTCTTGAACTATATCTAAAAAAGAACGGAAATCTTAATAATATTCCTGTCAGAAATTACTTTGGAAATTTTCCTGTCAGTTTATCAGTCTGAAATGAGTTCCAGTAAGACAAATTCTCAAGACTCCAGCATCAAGAAAGAACTTCAGTCTCTGATAATTATAGTCCAGCAACTTACTGCTAAGATGGATAAAATGGATACTAAAATAGACACTTTCATAGAAAAAACTACAAAACAAATAGACTTGTTACATATGGACCTGCAACAACAGAAGATCCAGATGACAGGCATAGAAGAAGCTGTGAATGACATGGAAAATAAAATACAAGAAGAGGAAATCAACATTGAGTTTCTGCTGAAACAAAATACACATTTACAAACAAAGCTGGATGACCTGGAAAATAGATCTAGGCAATAACATTAGGATTTTTGGACTGCCAGAAAATATTGAAGGTAACAATATTACTTCTTTTTAACAACATGGCTCCTAAAACTTTAGATTTACCAGAAGCATTCTCTTTTGGCATCGAAGAGCACATAGATCTATAGCTAATACCAACTCTAACAAAACTATCCTAGATCAGTTATAGTTAGATTTCTATCATCTTTTGATAAAGAGATGGTTCTTAAATCTGCTTGGGCTAAAGCTCCTGTTAAGTTTAATGAGACAACTGTGCGTTTTGACAATGACTATTCTTCCATGGTAATTGCTAAAAGAAAAGTTTTTCTGCCACTAATAAGGGAGCTTAAAAAGCACAGTTTAAAACATACCTTCTGTTTCCTGCCAAGCTTAAAATCTTCCTTCCTGATGGTCCTAAGGTCTTCGATGATTTAGACTCTGCTTTACTGTTTGTCAAAGAAAAAAAGGATTTTGGATAAAATAGAAGAAATGGAATGGGCTAGTTCTTCATTAAAGAGATTGGCAACTGAAGCTTCCTGGAAGACTTCAGAGAAGAAGAAGAGACTAAAAAACAAATGATTTGTTATATGTTTTTTTCTCTCTCATCATTTTAGTTCATTATTAATCTTTTTGAATATAGTTCCTGCATTTCCAGAAAGCCACAAATATTTTGGAAAAGATTTAATCAAAGTTATTCTCTATGTGCAAAGAAATGTTTTGTTTCATAACCAGTCAAAATGCCTGAGGATTTAATGGCAGGCTGTGACTCGATTTGTTTTTCTTTCTGAAAAAAGTAAGGTTAGTAATTTGATACATTTTTTTATCTTTATCTTTTTTTTTTCCTTCTTCTTTTATTATTTTCTTTGTTTAAACAATGACATTCTATTTAGATTATGTAGTGGGTAAAGGGTGGGGAGGGCAGGAGAGAACAGTAATGAAAATATCATTAATAGAATAATAACATATTTATTTCTTGTAAAAGTTTATAAGTTCTTCAAATGCTATTTCTAATTATACTTCCTTGATTATACTGCTTATGCTTGTTTGTAAATAATCTGTCATGCTTTAACTAATAATAATCAGAACTAAATAAGAGTAAATAATATGTTTTATTTTTAACTCTATTAATATAAACAGTAAGTAACATTCCATTGTATATACTTCTTACAGCTTTCTCTTACATTTTTTTATTTCTGCCTCACTCCCTTTTATTTTCTACTCTCTTTTCTTTTGTTTATTAATATATAGAAATGCTTTTGACTGTGTGGGCACAGTGAATAATAGGATTTGTATGAAAATTGAGTTGGGAGAAGAATGCTGAGTTTTATTGCTTGTTGGTAATTTTGAGTTTAATTTCACTTGCATAGAGGCTGTGATGATCAGTGGAATACATTGTGGAGGTTCTGTCATGTTTAGATGCATTTACACTGCTAAATGAATGTTTGTCACTAGTTTTTAATAAGTTTCCCGCCAAAATGTTAAGAGAGACAATCTGGGATGTGGGCTGTCTTATGCACAATGTCCTTGAGTTACCTCAGAATCTTCAAATCACAGAATTCTCACAGAGAAACTGAAAGCAGTTAGTATAAACATTGACAAGGTTATCACACTGACACACCACAGATTCAGGAAAAAATAATCTGTTCATAAAATATGTCAGTTATAATGAGTTTAAATGATGTAGTTTCTTGTAGTAAGTAAATGTCTTATTTTAGAAGGCATAAAAAATGAAACATTTATTTAAATGTTTTTGAAAATCTACTTAACAGCAGCATAATAATCTGTGTTAAAAATTTGTGTTCCAAACATATACTTTACTATAACTCATTTAATTCATCTGATTGACAAACATAAATAATCTTATAACTCTATTCTGGAAGAAATGTCATGTGATATATTTTAAAGCAGTAGGTTAGCATGATTGTAAAATCTGGTTACCAATAT